>NC_080394.1:31819896-31932180 GCF_028751815.1 Salvia miltiorrhiza | reverse complement strand
TTTAATTAGTGATTAATTTTAATACTTACTAATTATTAGTTGGTAAGTGAGTTAGACTAATTCAAGATGAGTAGATTATTAAGATTTATAATCCAACCCCATGAAACGAGCTTTAATCCTATAGTTGGATTATTATTAGAAATTTCTCGATTTATTATCTCAGAATAATTTAATAAAAAGGAATATGAGCCATGCATAATTACATTACGCATCCTCATTTATTTGAGATTTTCCTCGAATTAAAATCTTGTTTTATTTTCTCGTATTAAAGGTCAAGCACAAGAGTTTAAGGCTTAGTCGTGAGTCTCTACTACCAGGTGGGCTTTCTACGTATAAACTAAAATTATATATTAGAATTGTTAAGACTTTATGCTTATGAATTTAAATGATATTGTCAATGCCTAAATGCTTTATGTTTTATTATTAATTGCCTATCTGATGTTAATCGAATTCGGATTCTGGATGGGACCGCAAATCCCTTCGGAATTAGTGTACACCTTGTGATCGTGAGTCATCTAGCGGGTTGGCCGATCATAGTGTCCGTAGAGGGAGGCCTCCCTCTCGGCACGAGTTACTGATATGGTGATTAATGATATAAAATACCTGCGCGGGTTATTGATGAAAGAAATGATATTATGTTTGGTAAATACGAGTCTTTAAAGGAAAACCCTCGTATCTTACTACTGTTGAAAGGCTTGACAATAAAATATTATGCATGTATGTAAATTTCGGCAAGTGTCCACTAAGTACTCTTGTACTTAGCCCTGTATGTATTTATAAATGTGCAGGTTGAGCTGTGATCGAGGATGTAGTGTGCAAGCGGAGCTTTTGTCAATTTAGGACGAGAACCTCAGAGTGGAGTATATGTCTTCATACATATACTCAAGTTATTGTTATTCCGCTGCGAACACTGATTATGTTAAGATATTATGTCATTTGTCAAACAATATGTATTATTTAATAATGTACTAAAACCATTGAGTACCCCGTTTTGGGATAATATTATGTACGGTCCCCTTGTGGCCTTGGTTGATATCTAGATATTTCGATTGATTTCTTTATACAAGTCGAGTCATCAAGAAGCTAAACATGCCCCTTTTCTAATCCCGCTCCTAATTCCCCTCCCCTAGTCGCGGTTTTCCCGAATTTGCTATCCTTAGCAAGTGCGGTCGTGACATTAGGTGACCTTATCCGGTATATGATGATGACATCCCTTTAAGGAGCTTAAAAGGTTTATTACTCTAAACCCTGCAGGTTGATTAAGTTCAGGTGCAATAATAAGGTTGAGTGGTACTACTTAAGGATTTATAAGAAATTAATTAATATAAGCCGTCAGAAGCTTTAATTAATTAATGGATGTTGGATATCTTAAATACGGGGGTTCATAAGTCTAAATACAAGTCCCGATTCATCACCGACAATAAAGAGGTAAGTTAATATTGATTCTCTAGTGGAATGAATTAATATTTATGATTATGTTCTGGACTTATCATAAGAATTAATTCATTTTAGGCCGATCTTTAGTCCTTGTATTTGATCCCTGGGCTAGCTCAAAGTCTCATGAGCCCAGTAGGAAAAAATAGCTCAACTCATAAGTCAGGCACATATCTTATATATATAATTATAAATACACAACAGCTCTCAGAACATAAAATACGCAATATGTAATTTCATATTACAGAAGTTAGGTTTTTTGTGAGAGTTGAGCAGCGCCTATTGAGTAGGATTTTTCTCCGGGGAATCTTTGAAGATCTTCGTCCATCCAATGTCGAAGATTGAGGGGGATAACAGTCTAGAAGATTAGAGATGGAGTCAATTTTTACGCAACAAATCAAGTTCTGGCAGTCTTCGTAAAATGACCATAACTTCTTCTACAGAAGTCCCGATTGAGGCAAAACAGGCGATCACAGAAATTTCTTCAAAAATGAAGAAGTCGTATTTCTGGACAAAATGCAAAAAGAGGTCGTTTAAGGCTTCAAACAAAGCGTTCAAGTCGGCTGACCTGTTCAGCAATTTATAATGAATTCTTTTTGGTATTTTTAAACCACTATGTGCAGTATTTATATTAATAGAAGCATGCTAGGTTTAATTGATGTATAGTGAATTTAGATAATCCAAGAGACGATCCTCAGGAAAATCGAATGTTAATTAAGTTTAATATTCATTCATGAACGATTGATGGGAATCTGCAAATTTAAAGTTAGATCTAATGTGAAAATCTTAGATAAATCATCTAGCTCAATAATACCTCCACCATCTCAAAAGGGTGAATTGCCTTTGATTACAGATCCAAATATGGATGATGACACAACACTAGTCCATCTTGATGGTATTCTGATTGGCATCGAAGAAGAAGACGATGAATTAGCTAAAGACGATGAGTTGTCAGCGTTAGAAGATAACAATACTTCAAGTGATTTTGATTATAATGATGTTGAATTAGGTTAGAATTATTTATATTTAAATATATACTAATTTAAATTTTGTTATATAAATTTAATTTTTTATACAATGTATTTATTTATATAATTTTATATTTATTTTTATATGATTAATAGAGGACGAGGTAGAGCCACAATTGATCGCATGACTGAACTGTTGCATTCATTATCGTCGGAGGGTGGCATTAGCACATCGGTGGAAGGATTATTATTGGGTGGATGAGAGGTTGCTTCAAGTAGCTAGACATCACAATTTGAGGTTGGGATGAAGGAGCAACTAAAGATTATTAGTGGGTATGTTATCTATTGTATTAAATTTTATTTGTATTTCAAGGTATTAACTGCCATAATATCAATTGAAGGATATCATCATATGATGTTTCTCATGTAATTATTGAGTCATTCCAGCGTGTTATGAGTCTTCATGGGTTCAATTGAAAAAATAATGCCTGATGAACAGAAGCATGAGTATTTTAAATACTTTAAAGGTAAAAGTAAACATGGAAACTTATATTTTAACATTTATTCTGACTTAGCTGCTTGGAAACTATTAATGTTTAAAAATTATATTTTTCAGTAGAAGAATTTTCTTGATTAGGCTTGAGTGAAGAAGTTGCATACAATAAATTGTGCGCGAAACCAAGAGACAAATAGGATAGTACATTCGTTCATTGATGAAAAGGATTGTCCAAGTTTGAAAGAGTATTGGGTTCGAGATGATGTGAAAGTAATAAATACAAAAAAGATGCAAAATAATACTCTCTCCATCCTAATTCAATAGGATATATTTCCTTATTTGGATGTCCCATTTCAATAGGTCATTTCCTAAAATGGAAAGTCAACACATAAAAAATATGCCCACATAACTAATTATTTACACGGCCATTGTACCTCAAACATAATTATCTCTTCTTTATTTCTCTGTTCTACTTTTTGGACAAATCCTAAAAAAAAGTTACATTCTCTCTCTTACTTTATCATAAATTATTCGTTTCTTAACATCTGTGCCCAACCCTTGTGGCCTATTGCATTGGACGGAGGGAGTAGGATATTTGAACTAAATGGAAAGGGAATGTTGATCATACAACATAGGGACGACTAGATGTTCTTTAGATTATGCCATGAAATAATAGTTACTTTTTACTTTAATAAACTTCACTTAATTAAAACTTTAAGTAATGTGTATTCAAATTTAATTTTGTGTAAGTGAATGCATAGGCGAAACAAAAAATGAGTCACCATATAGCAGATCCATAAGATGTATTTGAAAGATATCATATCACAAACTCTGGTGTTTTTGCAGATGGAAAGTCTCGTATTATTGCAGTAAATATTTTCTAAAACTAGTTTTTAACTAGTTAGATTAATAAAGTATTTAATGAAAGAATTGTATTACAGATGAAAGTGAATGAACTTGTTGAGACATTGAGTCAGCCTGTTCCCAGTACAGATAAGGCGCTGGAGGTTGATAGGACTGAGATCCTTAAAGGTGTTCTCCCTCTCTCTTTCTCTCAAAGAATCATCATTGAATGATGATTCTGTAGCGACATCCCAATTCAACTCCACTGCCAAACAAAAGTTGGCGGAGATGCAGGAGTTACTATAGTCGGAGGGACAAGAGCACCAATAGTACGAGGAGAGGATAAAAGCTGAGCTGAGGGTGCAGGACAAGACATCCACCATCTTTCTCTTGATTTTTGTAATCTTTGGATTTTAGATATGTTTGTAGTAGTTGGTTTACCATTTTGAACAATTGGATGTTGGATATGTTAGTAGTTAGTTAACCAATTTTTCTGATTACTAATGTTTTGATGTTAAATATTGAACTTGACTTATTAATGTTGGATATTGAACATTATTATTGTTGAACTTCTGATGAATATAATTGTGATGTTAGACTTTTTGTTGAAATTATTGTCAACACGTAAGATTTGAATATTGAACTTGACTTATTATTGGATGTTGAACATCATTTAGTGTTGGATTTCTGATGAATACTATTGTAATATTAGACTTTTTGTGGAAAATTATTTTCAACACGTAAAATTTAAAATTATTGAATAAATAATTGACTCGTGTTATTGGTTTGAAGGGTTATTTTTATGTTCAATACCAAATCGGGGAAAAGAGGCAAGAAAAACCTTACTTGAAAATTATGTAAAATACAATTTGCGTATGTATTTGCAATTATTTATCTACTAACAATTAATATTTGGGATTGTCTGCAAGACAACCTGATTTCAAGCAATATGGATATTTTTTGATCTATTATATCAATGAAATTATTGAAGAGTTAATGAAGAGTAGTCGCATTTGCTTGCGTTGGCATATAAGTAATTTGACTTAATTTTATTTTATACTTCCTCCGTCCGCCAAAAGTGGACTACTTTGGATGGGCACGGGATTTAATAAAATTGGTGATAATTTTGATGTAAAGGAGAAAGGGTCCCACCTCTTTATGAGATGTATGGTTGAGATTGAATTTGGGGTGGTTTTTTTTTTTTTTTTTTTTGTAAATAAAGAGTGTTTGTAAGGATAAAATATTAAAGTGGATGGTGGGACCATTTCTATAAAAGGAAAGTAGTATACTATTTGCGGACACCCGATATAGTAAAAATGGTCCACTTTTGGCGGACGGAGGGAGTACATTTTTAATACAAAACAAAAGTAATAATGTTTTATTTTTTAATATTAATAGTTTGATGACCAAAGTTATACTCCCCCGTCACTCATAAATATGCATAGGTGCTTTTGGCAAGAATTTTAATGAATTTGTTTTTAGAGCATTGATAATGGAGAAAGGGTCTCACATTAAGGGTATTGTTAAGTAGATTATGGATAAATAATGTAACTTATGTACAAGTCACAAGGATAAAATTGTGAAAATTATGTGTGGGTTGGTGTCCAAAAATAGGGTGTGCATAAATTTAGGGGACATATCAAAAAGAAAATGTATGCGTAAATATGGGGGGAGAGAGTATTAAAGAGGATATTGATGAAGTTCGTGTTGAGTGAGCGAATCTCATTCTTAATCACATATAAAATAGAGGTAATATTCTACAACTTTAATTTACTAATACAGACTTCTATCTAGTAGCTAGTAATATCTAATGAATAGGTAAAATTTAGGTACTGAAAGCTAATGCAACTATTTTTAAGTTGGGAAAATATTTTTGGACACTTAGACACCTTCATAAAAAATCGATTTTTGCTTAATATCTAATTTGACCGATTTTTTATTATTTAGTAATTTGTCTAAAATATCATTTCCAAAAATATATTCAATCGATTTTGTTATTATTTTCGGTTTTTATATATTTTTTTCCAAGTTCACTAATTTATTTATTTTTTTAATAAAAATATATAAAAATAAAAAATAATAACAAAATCAATTGAATATATTTTTAGAAATACTCCCTCCGTTCCAATATTCAAGTCCCCTTGCTTTTGGGCACGGGTATTTAGGAGAGTTAAAGTAGATGTAAAATTAGTAGGGAACCACATAATTAGTGTTTTATTTAATATTATTTTATTAACTAATTAAATTGACTAATGAAGTCCGCCCTCTCTTTCTGTATCTCTCTGTCGCCGCCGTTCGCCGGCTGTTTCAGCCGGCGGCGAAGCTGTTGGCTGTGACTCCTTTCCCCTTTCTCTGGCTCAATGTTCAACCTTTCTTCCCAAAATCGAAACATGCAAGTTCAGCCCCAAAACTTCCTCATCCATCTGGAATTCGCCGCCGCTGCTGTGCTCGATTTCCGGCGAGGCAGCAGAAGCTCCACCTTCTCTAATTTCCACTGACAGTGACGCCACCCCCTAATCTCTCCTCTCAACAGATTCCTGCTCTCCTCTCACAGATCTCGCTCTTCCTCCCATTTGATTTCTCAACGCCCCAAGATTCAATCTTTAAGTCATCATCAGCTAAACCCATCTTCCACAGAAGCAAAAATAATCAAAATCTTCCAAGATTTTCCATATTTCCCACCTCTGTCTCTCCTGTCGCAAGGGTGGAGACCGCCGCTGCTCTTAACGCCGATGAGGGTTAAGAGACCATAATTGATAGATCTGCTCTTCACCGCCACCTTCAAACACTTCAAATCGCCCTAAGTTCAAAACAGAGAGTGACTATTTTAAAGTAAGAGAAACCCTCCCCAAATCAATCGAGTGATAGATCTGCGACAGGAGAGTGATAGATCTGCAACAAAACCAATCGTCGAGGCTCGAGGCGGCGGATGCGCGAGGCTCTGTGCTGGATTTGTGACGATGGCGGTGGCTCTGTGCTGGATTTGTGAGTGGAGGGAGAAGTCGTTCGTTGAAGAGGTTTAGCAGAAGGAAGAGAGAAAGGCGAATTAGAGGTTAGGGTTTTGCAGAGGGTGGTGGTGCCGCCGCTAGAAAACTGGGCGGCGGCTGGCTGTGCGGATGTGTCTGGGAGAGGGAGTCGGTGGAGGCGGAGGAGATCAGAGGCGAAGGCGGTGGAGTTGGTGGAGGGATGAGAGGCGGTGACGCCTTGTCGTCGTCGGGAGAGGGCAGAGCCCTGGTTGCCGGAAAATGGGTGGCGAGGCGCTGCGGTCACTGAAGGAGAAAGACGAACGGTGGTGGTGAGACATCGAGAGGGAGAAAAGGTGAAGAGAGAGAGAGAGTGACAAATTTGGGAATATAGGTTAGGGTTAGAAAGAGATAGAGAAGTGTTAATTAATTAACTAATTGTATCCTAATTAATGCTAAAAAAGGAAAGAAGACTAGTTACATGGGGCGACTCAAAAAGGAATACAAAACTTAAATATTGGGACTGAGGGAGTAATATTTTAGACAAATCACTAAATAACAAAAAATCGATCAAATACTAAGCAAAAATTAATTTTTTTATGGAAGTGTCTAAGACACCTGGTGTCCAAAAATCACTCCCCTTTTAAGTTCACTCTTATTTCAGTTATTAGTTCTACTTATGTGAAATTACATAATAGCTAGGAAAATGAGTTAAATGCTTATTATTCATGCAAGGTTTCTTCTTAATAACTTATACATTTAATTGATTCTCATTCACAATGCTTTGTTTTATTAGTTCATGTGGTATTTATATGTTTCAGATACACTATATATTTGGTATATTGATTTTTGATGTGAGAAATATAATTTTGAAGTAATATATGTTGCAATTAGTTTCAATTTTTTGTGCAGTCACTACTAAAAAAGTTCATACATGTAACACTTCATACATAACGGTATTTTTTAAAAACCGTTATGTATGAGCGCATTTTTCATAATACATAACGATTTCATAGAGAACCGCTATGTATGTAGTGTTATCCAAATGTATATATAACAGTATAAAATTAAGTGTTATGTATGAGCGTTATTTATTAGTAATATATATAACGATATTACCAAACTGTTATGTCAAATTGTGAAACAAAACTGAAGGAGCCGTTTCTTCTACGCGTGAGTGAGTTGTTCCAGTTCATGATTTCATTTTTCATCTTGAGAGAGTTAGAAGAAATAGGGTTTTTTATAGAGAGTGATACATTCTTGTCGAGTTTCAAGATTGTATACTGTAATCTCCCAATCTCTGTGGACGTAGGCTATTAATAGCCGAACCACGTTAAATCCTTGTCTATGTTATTTTTCTTGTCGTGTGTGTGAGATTTCTAATTGTGGGTGTTGATCAGAGTTATCAATTGGCGTCGTCTGTGGGAACCGATCCACGGCAATGGCAACGACAAGATTTGAGGCTAAAAAAGTTCAATGGGAACAATGACTTCAACCTATGGAAAGTCAAGATGTGTGCCCTACTTATCCAGCAAGGATTAGGTGACGCCTTAGAGCAGATCAAGGTTGATCTTAAGGCGGAGGCGGATACTGATGGCAGCAAGAAGATGAGCAGGGAATAAATGGATCGTAGAGCTTACAGTGCTATCATTCTGAGTTTAAGCGATTGGATCTTGCGAGAGGTTTGCCAAGAAAATACAGCATTGAAGGTATGGAACAAGCTTGAATCCTTGTATATGTCTAAGAATGTGGCAAATCGTTTGTATAGCAAACAATGCTTGTACCAATTCAAGATTGTGGAAGATAAAGATTTATGCGAACAACTAGATGATTTTCACATTTAGAAAGCATTGATGGGAAACTTGATGATGAAGATAAAGCATTGCTACTCTTAAATGCACTGCCAAAATCCTATGAACACCTCAATGATTCAATTCTTTTGGGAAGAGACAGTAAGGTTACACTTGTGGAGGTTATAAGTGTATTGAGAACTAAGCAGATGCAGAAGAAATCAGAGGGCATTGCAAGCTCATCAGGGGGGGGGAGCTTAAACATTAAGAAATGAAAGCCTAATAAGGCTAAGAAAGATAATACCAAGTCAAAGAAAGGAGGCCAGCCCAAGCAGAAAGAAGCAGATGCGGATGATAGCGAAAAATGTTTTTACTGTAAGAAACCGGGGCATATAAAGAAAAATTGCTACTTATGGAAAAAGAAGCAGCAAAATTAGGACAATAAGGGCCCGTATTCTGTTGATGTTGTAGAAGAAAAGCTAGATCATCAAGTACTAAATGTGATGACAGTTTCAGCAAATGATTCATGGATAATGAACTCCGGATGTTCATTCCATATGTGTCCTCATAAGGAATTGGTTCACTGATCTTCAAGAAAGCAGAATGGGATCAGTAGTCCTTGGAAATTACTACACATGTGAGGTCAAAGGCATTGGAAACATCAAACTGAGAATGCTAGATTGAACATCTAGAACTTTAACTGAAGTAAGGTATATTCCAGAGATAAGAAGGAATTTAATATCTCTCGGAATGCTTGAGAAAAAGGGTTTTGACTTCAGATCTAAGACTGGAGCAATCTATGTCATGAAGAACAATTCAGTACTTCTAAAGGGAACTAGGAGAAATGGTTTGTACCATTTAGATGGTGCAACATTCATTGGAGAATCAACTAATGTCAGTCCAGATCAGAATATGTTGTGGCATGCCAGATTGGGTCACCTCAGTGAATCAAGCGTGCATTGGCATTGAATGGAAATGGAAAGATATAAAGTTGTGAATGTTGCATTCTGGGAAAAAGCAAGAAACTAACATTTCCAACTGGAAAGCACACATCAAAGGAGATCCTTGACTATATGCATGCTGATCTCTGGGGACCAAATAAGGTCACCACAATAAGAGATGGAAGATATTTCTTATCTCTTATTGATGACTACTCAAGGAAAGTTTGGTTAAACATTTTGAAATCAAAAGATGAGGCCCTGGGAAAATTCAAAATGTGGTATGAAGCAGCACTGACTGAGAAAGGTATGAAACTCAAATACATGATGACAGACAATGGACTTGAATTCCTCTAAAAGGATTTCAAGATTTTCTGTGAAATAAAACGACATACAACAGTACCTGGTAACCCCCAACAGAATGGGGTGGTGGAAATGATGAATATGACCATCCTAGATAGAGCAAGATGTATGCTGATTCATTTTGGATTAAGTAAAGGTTTCTGGGGAGATGCTGTCAACACTACTGTGTATTTGATAAATAGAAGTCCAGCTGCAGGTATAAATCATGAAATACCTGAAGAAAGATGGAGTAGAAGGGCTGTGAACTATCAACATCTCAGGGTGTTTGGCTGCAGTGCATATGCACACATCAAACATGACAAGCTGGAGCCAAGGGCAAAGAGATGTGTAATGATTGGATATCCAGAAGGTACTAAAGGAAATAGGTTGTGTTGCACTGAGCAAAATCAAAAAGGGATTCTCACCAGCAGAGATGTGATATTCAATGAGGATCACATGCCACACAAATCAACAGATGGTGTAGCAACAAATCAGAACAGATCAGATGGTTTCAAATATAGCAGAAGCCAGGAATTACAAATGAAGGTGGAGCTTGGGCAGGAAACTGAAGAATCAGATAATGACCCTCAAAATCCTAAAGATTCTGATGAACACTCAGAGGAACAGGGGCAGAATTCAGATGAAAATGTCCAGCAAGGGCATCATGGTCTGTCTGGCTACCAACTAGCCAGAGATAGAGAAATAAGGGTCACTCAACCTCCAATCAGATTTAGAGATGATGATTTGATAGCATATGCTCTCATGGTAGCATCTGATACACTATACTAAGAACTAAAATAATATAAAGAAGTATTGAACAGTGCATATAAGGAAAAATGGCTTATAGCTATGAAGGATGAGTTTGAGTCATTACTCAAGAATCAAACCTGGATTCTTGTAGATAGGCCTACTCATCATAAAAAGATTGGGTGTAAGTGGATTTTTTAGAGAAAAATAGAAATGGTCATTGTAGAAATCCTGAGATTCAAAGCAAGATTAGTTGCTAAAGGCTATAATCAAAAGAAAGGAGTGGGCTACAATGAGGTTTTCTCACCAGTTGTAAAACATGCATCAATCAGGATTCTGCTTGCACTTGTAGCTCAATATGACATGGAATTAGAGTATTTGGATGTCAAGACTGCCTTCTTGCATGGTGACTTGAAAGAGACCATTTATATGGAGCAACCAAATGGTTTTGTTATACCAGGCAGTGGGGATAAAATGTGTTCGCTCAAAAAGTCTTTATATGGTTTGAAGCAAAGCAGCAGACAGTGGTACTTAAAATTTGATCATCACATGAGAAATATTGGGTATACTAGGTCACAACATGATAATTGTGTCTATATTAAAAATATTGGTAAAGATACAGTATCATTTCTCTTGTTGTATGTGGATGACATGTTGGTTGCTAGTGGAAACAAGAGGGAGATAGAAATTCTCAAGAAGGATCTGGAATCAAGATTTGAAATGAAGCAACTTGGAGATGCAAGGAGAATCTTGGGGATGGACATCAACATAAATAGAGAGAAAGGCAAGCTTTGGTTAATACAGAAGAGTTATGCTGGGAAAGTTGTCAAAAGGTTCAAGATGCATGAGGTAAAGGTAGTATCTGTGCCTCTGGGAGTTCATTTCAATTGTAAAAAAAAAAAAAAAAACAGAAACCTACAAGTGATGCAGAAAAGGATGAGATGAGAAGTATTCCATATACTAATGCAGTTGGAAGCATCATGTACAACATGGTGTGCACTAGGCCAGATATGGGACATGCCATAAGTGTATTGGGCAGATATATGTCCAATTCGAGCTGGTATCACTGGGATGCAATGAAGTGGATAATGAGGTACTTAAAGGGAACTTCCAGTTATGGTATTCTATATCAGAGAAACAAAGATTCAAAGGGGAGTCAGCTGGTTGGATATGTGGATTTAGATTACGCCACTAATATTGACAACCGCATATCACAAACTGCATATGTTTTTACTCTATTTGGTTCAGCAATTTCTTGGAAAAGCTCATTACAAAGTGTGTTTGCCTTGTCCACAATAGAGGCATAATACATGGCTCTCACCGAGACAGTCAAGGAAAGTATTTGGTTAAGAGGAATGGTGAAGGAATTTGGGGTAATGCAAAAGATTATTGATATATTCTGTGATAGTCAAAGTACATTACATCTAGTAAAGCACAATGTATTTCACGAAAGGTCCAAACACATTGATGTAAGGTACCATTTTGTGAAAGACATTGTTGGAAAAGACTTGGTGCAGGTTGTGAAGATTGGAACAGAGGATAATCCTGCTGACATGCTAACTAAGGTACTGCCTACTTCGAAATTTAGGCATTGCTGCAGATTAGTTGGTATGGTGTTTCACCCTGAAACTTGAAAGCAAATGGGAGCTCTGTGATGGGGCAGTATGAGGAGAAGCTCTGTTGCTTGTTGTGGATTATTGTCAAGGTGGAGATTGTGAATATGTGACTTCGAATTCACACTGATAATGATGCAGGGGTATATCAGCAAATATACTTAAGTAGGTGGACTTGAGTGTTATTAGGCAGGAGCCATTTTAACTGATTTCACTAAGACACACGGTGTCATTTTGATTAGTGAAAGGGGATATACTATAGCATCATCTTCTATGCGTGAGTAAGTTGTTCCAGTTCATGATTTCATTTTCATCTTGAGAGAGTTAGAAGTGGTGAAGCCTTACACCAACACCTAATCTAAATACGTATAAAGGCGTCGAAGATCACCTGTGTTGTGGAAGAAAACGGAAGAAACTCGTAAACTCTTGCAGACTCAAAACCTTAGAACATAGAACTTTTCTATTTCATTCAACCTGACGTCTGAAGTAGATTACAAGGGATATTTATAAGGAATTACAAGGGCAAATGGTACATTCGACTTTTCACTACGACTCACGCACTCTTCATGCTATGATACAACGAGGGTCATTATCTAGAAAGATATCCCTTGCTAACTAACTTTCCAACTTTACAGATGTTACGTGATCCTTAGGGCAGCGCAGGTATCATCTCCCTTGGTTCTCCTCACTTGTGTTTGGAGCCCATTATGTGATGTTGTCCTTCCTTCGATCCTTGGATAAGTTCTTTGTTGATGATGATATTGCGTGACATCTTGCGCAGGCAACTCCTTGACACGGCTTGATCACTTATCTTCAAAGTAGCGCAGGCGACTCCTTGACATGGCTTGGTCACTTGTCTCCGAGGCTGCGCAGGCATGTTATCTCTGTGGTTTCCACGCTTTGGCTTATCGCCTTGCGATCATTATAGTCCTGCGCTGTTAGTTTAATCACATAAGCTTATATATATATATATATATATATATATGTGTGTGTGTGTGTGTGTGTGTGTGTGTGTGTGTGTGTGTTCGTAGGTCCTGCGCTGATAAGATCCCTACTCCTCATTAAGAATAAATAGAGTTTTTTTACAGAGAGTGATACATTCTTGTCGAGTTTCTAGATTGTATAATGTAATTAATCTCCCAATTTCAGTGGTTTTCCGGCGATTGCAATAAAGCTAAAGTTCATCCTCCGTGGACGTAGGCTATTAATAGCCGAACCACGTTAAGTCCTTGTCTCTGTTATTTTTCTTGTCATGTGTGTGAGATTTCTGATTGCGGGTTTTAAACTATTTTTCAATTTTCAATTTATAATTTATTATTAAGGTCAATTAATTTAAAGATAGGGTATATAATATTTTTAAATTTACATTTTTAGGGATAAATATTAATTAAATTTTATTATATTTATTTTATTTTTTTACACATATATAGTTAAAAAATAATAAAACTAATAATAGGACATGGTGAGATACATTAAACTGTGGGACACTGAATTCATCCGATATGTATGGCCAAAATATTAAATTGTGGCACAATTTTTTTCTAATGCGATTGACATCTTTGATATGGTTAACAAACTGATCAGCTATATATATAGGGTTGGGTTCTTGTAGTATTCAAGCTTATGGTAGTACCGTAGGACCAATTCTTAACCACACATTTATGATATGTGGCGCATCAAGATCGTGACACGTTGCAAGACATTCTAAAGCAAAATCTGTAGAAGGGTAAAATCGGAATATATTTTTTGAAATAAAAAAATATTATGTTTTCTCAAAATATTCATATTTTAGATGCATAAAGGTTCAAACTAAGATGCATACAATTTCATATAAAAATGCATAAGATTTCACCCCACCCCAACTCCATCCCACCCCACCCCCCACACCCTTGAACCCCACCCCACCCCACCCCTGAACCCCCCACCCCCCCACCCACCCCGTCCCAATTTTTTTTTTCTTTTTTAAATTTTTTCAAAAACTGATTTTCTGACCACTGACCCATCCCCACCCACCCACCCCCCCAATTTTTTTTTTAATTTTTTAAAAAATTGATTTTCTGACAACTGACCCATTCCCACCCCCACCCCCGCCCCACCCACCCACCCACCACCCGCCCCCCCACAAAATTTTTATTTTTTTTATTTTTTTAAAACCTAATTTTCTGACCACTGACCCACCCCCACCCCCACCCCACCCACCCACGATGCACCCCCCCTCCCAAATTTAATTTTCAATTTTTTTTTTAATTTTTGGGGATGCATAATTTCATACACTGATATGCATATATTAGTACATGAAAATGCATAAAACATTAAAGACAAAGAATGATGTTTGCAAAGACATTTGGTAAAAAAAAAACCCAGAAACACTAAACGCGAAACAGCATTAAACCCGAAACACGAAAACCAAAACCCGAAAAGAAAGACGAAACACGAAAACCGATATACACTAAAACACTACACACTAAAACCTAAAAACCAAACCCTAAATACTAAAACACTAAACTCTAAACATCATTAAACCCTAAATACTAAAACCAAAACCCTAAAATAAATACTAAAACACTACACACTAAAACCTAAAAACTAAACCATAAACACTAAAACACTAAAATCTAAACATCATTAAACCCTAAATACTAAACCCAAACCCTAAAATAAATACTAAACACTAAAACCTATACACTAAAACACTATACACTAAACCCTAAACACTAAATCCTAAACACTAAAAACCTAAACAGTAAACCCTAAACCCTATACCCTAAAATAAAATATTATAAAACGTGTGTATATAAAAAAGAAGAATGCATAATCAAGAACAATAAAATGCATATATTAGTACATGAAAATGCATAAAACATTAACTACAAATAATTATTTTTGCAAATACATTTTTTTTAAAAAAAAAACCCTAAATACTAAAACACTAAACTCTAAACATCATTAAACCCAAAACACTAAAACCAAAACCCTAAAATAAATACTAAACACTAAAACACTACTAGGGGTGTGCAGCGGGTCGGACCCGGACCGACCCGGACCGACCCGCTGGGTTTGAAGACCCGAATTTTTTTAAAAAACGGACCGACCCGGACCGAAAGTTTCGAGTGGGCCAATCCGGGACCGGACCGAACCCGAGCAATGGGTCCGGTTCGGTCCGGGCCAGACCCGCTAAAAACCTAATTTTTTCTTATTTTTTTTCATATTTTTCACCTATTATTTTACACATACATCCATTGCAAACTCTAACCATTATTATTGTGTAGCCGAGAAATATTGTTCTGATTTCTCCATTCATGTGAATGAATATATCATGAAAATTCAAAATGGGAATCATTTGGGAAAAAAATGACGATTAACAGCAAAAATGAGTCAGATAAGAGTGGTTGTGATGATCGTTGAAGCGACAGATGCGCAAGAAATCCTCAAAAACAGCATATTCTTATGAATGTACAGAGCAGAGCCCCTTAAAAATATGGCATATTCGAGACTTACCGAGGCGTGGTCGGAACGGTAGGCGGGGCGGCGGGGCGGCGGGTTTGAGTGAGGCCGAGGCGTCGGTCCGATCTGGGCGTGGGCGCGCAGTGGGGAGACCGCGTCAGGCGCAGGCTCGCAAGTCGCAGCGATGCTGGCCTGCTGGGCGTCAGGGCGTGGGCGCGGCGGTCCGGTTGGCGGGGCGGCGGGACGGCGGGTTAGGGTTAGATTGAGGAGTGGATGATGGGTCAGGTGTGTGGCGCACTGCAGAGAGGCGAGAGCAGCAGAATTGAGTTTTAGGGTTAGAATTAGATTCAAAAGTATAAGTTAGATTAATATTATAAATATTAATTATTAAATATAAATATTAAATATTAAATTTAAAATGGCACGGGTCGGTTCCGGGTTCGACCCGGACCGACCCGGAAAAGTTTCGGTCCACAAAATAGGACCCAACCCGGACCAAAACACCTATAGCGGGCCGGTTCGGTCCGGACCGAACCCGTCGGTCCGGGCGGGTTCGGCGGGTCCGGGTTGGGTTTGCACACCCCTAAACACTACACACTAAAACCTAAAAACAAAACCCTAAATACTAAAACACTAAACTCTAAACATCATTAAACCCTAAACACTAAAACCTAAACCCTAAAATAAATACTAAACACTAAAACACTACACACTAAAACCTAAAAACTAAACCCTAAACACTAAAACACTAAAATCTAAACATCTTTAAACCCTAAAATAAATACTCCCTCCGTCCGCCAAAAGTAGACCATTTTTACTATATTGGGCGTCCTCAAAGAGTAGACCACTTTCCTCTTACGGAAATGGTCTCACCACCCATTTTAATCTTTTATCCTTACAAATACTCTTTATTTATAAAAAAACTCACCCCAAATTCAATCTCAACAACACATCTCATAAAGTGGTGGGACCATTTTTCCACTACATCAAAATCATCATTAATTTTATTAAATCCTGTGCCCAAACAAAGTGGTCTACTTTTGGCGGACGGAGGGAGTACTAAACACTAAAACCTATACACTAAAACACTACACACTACACACTAAACCCTAAAAACTAAACCCTAAACACTAAACCCTAAACATTAAAAACCTAAACACTAAAACCTAAACACTAAACCCTAAACCCTATACCCTAAAATAAAATATTATAAAATGTGTGTATATAAAAAAGAAGAATGCATAATCAAGAACAATAAAATGCATATATTATTACATGAAAATGCATAAAACATTAACTACAAATAAGTTTTTTTTGGGGATGGGGGTGGGTCAGCAATCAGAAAATCAGTTTTTGAAAAAAAAAATTGGGGGGAGGGGGGGGGAGTGGGGGGTGGGTGGGGCTGGGGGTGGGGCAGGGATGGGGTGGCGAAAATACCAGATTTATTAAAATGAAATGCATTTTTTGTATAATTTAATACATTTTTATGTGGAAACTTTATGCATTTTTGTTTGATTTTATATGCCTGTGAAACATGCCTATTTTTGGGGGGTGGTAATGGGGAGGGTTGGGGGGTGGTGTGGGGTGGGGTGGTGAAAATACTAAAACTGTAAAAATAAAGTGCATTTTTCTGTTCAAAGTTATACATTTCATGTGAAAACTTTATGCATCTTCGTGTTAGACTTTATGCATCTAAAATATATCTATTTTGTGAAAATCTAAAAAAAATATATTTTTTTTAATTTTTAATTCTGAAAATTATATTCCAATTTTACCCCTCTCTCCAGAGTTTGCCTTGGAATGCCTTGCCACGTGTCACCATATGATGCGCCACATGTCATAAATGTGTGGTCAAGAATTGGTCCTACGGTACTATCATAAGTTTGGATACTATATGATCATATTCCTATATATATATATATATAGGTTAATTCAATCCAAAGCTGACAGTAAACATATATAGAGCAGAAATAGTTACGAATAATAAATCTGCAGATAAAACATGTGACAATCTATGTATTGGACTTTATTTATACGAATATAATATATACATACATACATATATATATATATATATATATATATTGTACTATGTACTAGGTTGCTATATTATTGATATATGACAAATAAAGGTAAAAATAAGCATGTGAACGACGAAGGTGAGGCCAAGCATTGCCACAGCGCTTTCATATAGATAGGGATTCAGTTTGTCGCGACTGAAATGAGATTAATCATTAGAAAAAGGTGCTCATATATATGTATATCCACAACAAACGTTTCCTGCGTGTTGGTTGTTGCAATTTCTTTTGTGTTCACACGACATATATCATCGACTATTTATTTGGAAAATCAAATTCGTAAAATAGAACTGAAAATAAATCGTCAAAACAACTACATCAGTATTAATTAATATCGTGATTAATAAATCCCAATTTTATGTGGAAACGAGTAAATGTGGTTGGAATCTACCACATATATATAGTTTTTGGACAACAAGAAGAAAGTACAGTTCCCACCTGAGGGTGCATTATGAGTCAGTTAAATTTTCTTTTTTGGTTAAAGGTGTGTTTGCTTTAACGTATAATAAAAGAATAAATTTTATTTTTCACTTTATATCTTGTTTATTTTGAAATAATAAAAAGAATTAGAGAAACGAGTCACAAATTTTTGGCAACACCTTTTTGTTTGGAAAATGTATAATTTACACTAAGGGGGAGTATTACTCCCTCCGTCCCACTGTATTTGAGACTCTTTCTATTTTGGGCGTCCCATTGTAAGTGAGACTCTTTCCTTTTTAGGTAAAAGTTTTCCCTTTAAACACCTTTTCACTTTTTCACTTACACACAAAATACACCTTTCTTAATTATCGTGCCCAAAGAAAAGGTCTCACTTACAGTGGGACGGAAGGAGTATCATTTAAAACAAACAAAATATGAAAAATGTGATCCCACTTTTAAGTAATAAATTTATATTTCAATATATTATTCCTCTATTTAAAAGGTTAAAAATCAAACACAACCTAAGGGTCTGTTCAACAGGCCAAATAAAGCCAAGATAGCTAAGACATCCGGGCTATTCCAGTTGATTGATTAAATTGGAATTTTATTTTTAGAAAAAACCTAAGAACCCTTGAAAGCACAGAGAAACAGACTAAGGGTCAAGCCCCATTGAAAACCCTTTTAAGGAAAATCTAAAGGAAAAAACCTTAAAAAAGGAAAAAGACTATTCATCTAAAAAAAATCTCGGAAAACGAAAAAGAACAAGTAAAAGACCACGAGGAGGGAGAATTGCTTCGGGAGCTCCAGCCTAACCATCAGCCCCAAGCAAATCCGGAACCACCCTCATGAACAGAAGCACAAAACCAATAACTCCAAGAAAAGTGGCGGTTCACCGCCCAACTACTACCAACGAAGCTGTTGGTAGTAACAAGAAGACCAAGAAAAGAACTGCCAAGCAATTGCCGAGCAGAGCAATCAACATCTCGACGCCAATGACTAAAGAAACGCAGCCAATAGCGAAGCTTCTAAAGGGAATCCGACCTTTTCGAGCCCAACTACTAGCGCACCAGTAAGCTGAAAACGACTCCAAAAGACATTCCAACCAACAACCACTAGAGAAACAACCACCGCAACACCCACAGGCAAGCAAGCATATCGCGGCGAAAAAAACACCGGAAGTGACAACATGCACTGAGTAATCAAGTCACCATGCGAAGATGGCTATGAGTAGCCATGTCAAGACGAACCGCTTGCTTGATAATATCGAGCTCATGAGCCCACCAGTCTTCCTCCTGTGAAGGGCTCGCCATAATGTCAGTAACTTTATTATCTTCTCGAAAAATATGTGTGACCTGCAGCTGAAATATTCCAATTGTTTGATAGACATGATACGAATTAATGAAAGTCTGAAAAATGGGTGGGCCTGTGTCTAAAACAATATTCATCTTCTGTAAATAAATCATGCCTACCCCCTCCAATTTCATTCGTATTTTTGAGCAGTAACCTTGGAGTAACAAATTTGACATACCACTTTACCCTTTGGAGGCACCTACAAAGTTTTCTTAAACAAATTTCACGCCTACCCTCCGCCAAGTCAGATGGGATCCTCTGTTCCACAATTTATTGTGTCCCACTCAATTTGTTATAAATTTTAATTACCTTGTCTTCAGTATTAATTTATTATGTTTTAATATGATTTTAAGATAATTAACAAGGGTTTACTCATCCAATTACGGTTTATATTTTTTTTATATATTTGTTTCAATTAATAAGAAATTATTTGGGTTAATTAATTCAAAAGTAGGAAATATAATTTTTTAAAATTTTAATTTTTAGTGATAAACATTAATTAGAATTTATTATATCATAATATTTTTTATTTTTATAAGGGTTAATTATGCCAAAACTCATAAACTTTGCCCGATTTCTAAACTTTCCATGAGCTTCAATTTTTACCTTTAATTTCCTGAATTTAAACGCTTGTTCAATTTTTCCACACTTTTCTTAAATCCCCAAATTAGAAACTGACATGGCACTTTTTAAGTTACCGAAAATATGACATGGAATTGCCGGTGAATGAATAAAACGACGTCATTTAATTAGGGATAAAACGATGTCGTTTAACACCAACCCATCCACTTTTTGAGCCCTAATTTCGAAGTAGCCCTAGAGGAAGTAGAGAGCGAGGCGGAGCTGCTGCTCCACGCTACAGGTGAGGAGGCGGGGAAGGCGGTGGATGACGTAGCGGAGGTCGGCGACATGAGCCTCACGGAGGAGGAATGTGGTGGCGCAGCTTATGCTGGAGGAGGACGTAAGGAGCTCCGAGCACGGGAAAATGCAGCGGAGGTTTGAAAGGGTGAGAGAGATTATTTGACCGACAACTGCGTCGGCCTCCCGTGTTGAAGTGTAAACAACTCTCCGGCGTCTGTTCCCAACGTCGATTGTCTGTCTCCACCGCCACGCTCCCTCCGCAACCAAAATTTGAAATATTTTCGTGCTTACCAAAATCTGAAATCTTCGTCTGACAGAGGTTGCCCAAATTCCTCATTCTTCTTCTTATTAGCTTTTCTGGTGGGCTAGTATACAATTGAATAATATGCATAGTGCTACTGCGTGGGATTTGGTTGCATTGTTGATTTGTTGGGAAAGAATTGCATAGTGCAACTGGATTTGGTTGTTGATTTTTTGTGAACGAATTACGCCTTTCAGAGGTCGGTCCAACAAGGTATGAATTGCAAAAAATAAATATTTTGCTACTTATGGAATTCGAACTCAAGATCATGAATTCATCCAACAAGGCGATGAATCAACCGTAGATCTTGATGATCTAAAGGTTGAAAATGGTTCTTATTTTATATTTTAAGAGGTGTTTTTATTTTAGCTCACCCCTATATATATATATATATATATATATATATATATATATATAGGGCGGTTATTCAATAAACCACTCTTATTTTAAGAATTACGAACCAACAAAAATGCATGAATTTTATGTATAACACGCATGAATAAACTGTATAAAGGCATGAATTGCGAAAAATAATTTTTTGCTACCTTTGGGATTCGAACTCAGGACCATGAATTTATCCAACAAGCACTACAAGAAACTGCGCGATCAGCGACGGAATTTTCCGTCGCTGATCCTAAAATTTCCGTCGCTATTTTTGATCAACGACGGACCGGCGACGGAGGCCGTCTGTCGCCGGAAAGCTGGTCGCTAAACTAAATACCGACGGAATTATCGTCCGTCGGTAATTCTACGACGGAAATAACGACGGCTCCACCGTCGGCGAAAAACGACGTCGAAATGGTCGTCAGTCGTTAGCGACGGAAACAGCGACGGAATTTTCCGTCGTTAAATAGCGACGGACAGAAATTCCGTCGGTATTCGCCTGTTCGACTTTAGCGACGGATTTCAATTCCGTCGCTGATTTAAAAAAAAAATAAAAAAAATAAAATTTGCTCTACCCCAGCTTTCGACGCCCTGTTATACACTTTTATTCTACTATATTATCAATACACCAATCACCAAAAACACAAAATCAATAAAATATTAAAATTCTAAATCATACATAACAAAATATTCAAGTGTTAAGAAACATAATAGAAATAGTCAAGTACTCAAAATACAGAAATACAACATAATAATCAAGATGATGGTCCGGTGGGTGGAGTGGATCACGTAGATAAAGCCCTTTCTCACAATGTTTTAATCTTAAAATTAACAATTTAATAGTTGATTTACTTATTTAGCAAAATCGATAATCTTACCGGACAAGGAACTTCACGGGCTGCTGACGGCGGCGCCGGAAACTGGCGGGTGGCGGCGCCGGAAGCTGGCTGGTGGCGAGGGCTGGATCTGGCGGGTGGTGGCGCCGGAAGCTGGCTGGTGGCGAGGGCTGGCTGGTGGTGGAGGCCGGAATCTGGCGTCTCACGCCGGCGAGGGCTGGCTGGTGGCGGCGCCGGTCCAACGCAGGGAGAACTCGGCTAAGTCTTCCGGCGCCGGTCCAATGCAGGCTGCAAGTGGCGAGAACGCGAGGAGGACGCAGGTGGGGGAGAGGGAGAACGGCGATGGCGGAGATTATGGTCCGGTCGCCGGCGATTGAGAATCAAAGGGGGGAATTTTGAAGACCAAGGTGGATTTTCAGAACTTGGGCGAGAAAAAAAATGAGAATGGGGCGGAAAAACTGATGGAGGAGGCTGCCCAAGTAATTCACGTTTTAGGGCTCACCGACGGATTTTATTCCGTCGCTATCATTTAATTTAAAATTTGGTTAAATAAAAAACGTACAACTTACCGACGGATACGGTTCCGTCGTTAATACCGACGGATCGTACTCCGTCGTTATTTTCTATTTTAAATTTAAAATAATAATTAATAAATACCTAACGACGGATTTATGTCCGTCGTTAAGTTTTCCATCGGTAGTCCGTCGTTAAATCCGTCGCTAATTTCACGCAAAAAAAATTTTTATTTTTTTTTTAAATTTCCGTCGTTAAGTCCGTCGTTAATTCCATCGCTATGTCTGTGAATGTCATTCCGTCGTTGTTCCGTCGTTAAATCCGTCGGTAATTTACGACGGAAACAATTCCGTCAGTAAATCCGTCGGTGTCCGAGAGCTTTTCTTGTAGTGAAGGTGATGAATCAACCGTAAATCTTGATGATCTAAGGGCTGAAAATGGTTCCTAATTTATATTTTAAGAAGCGTTCTTATTTTAGCCTTCCCCTATATATATATATATATATATATATATATATATATATATATATATATATATATATATATATATATAGGGGAAGGCTAAAATAAGAACACTCTTAAGTGTATAAAATATAAATGAATTTCAGCCCTTAGATCATCAAGATCTACGGTTGATTCGTAACCCTTTTGGATGAATTCGTGTTCCTAGGTTCGAATCCCAAAGGTAGCAAAAATTTATTTTTCACAATTCGTAACCATGTTGGATGAATTCGTAACCCTGTTGGATAAAATTCGTACATTAAAAAATATTTATATTTATATTTTAAGAAGTGTTTTTACTGTAGCCCTCCCCTATATATATATATATATATATATATATATATATATAGGGAGATGTTAAAAAAAGAACCACTAAATAAAAGAAGACCGGAGAACCATTTTCAATCATTCGATCATCAAGATCTACGGTAGATGCATCATCTTGTTAGATGAATGCAGATCCTGGGTTCGAATCCTGAAGGGAGCAATTTTTTTTATTTTTTTGATGAGTGCATTAATTTTAACAGCGAATTTAATTTTTACAGTGAGTGCATTAGATTTGATGGTTCTCACGTTCTCACAAATAATGTAGTTCTTTCTTGAACCTCTCCCTATATATATATATATATAGGGTTAGGTTCAATGAAGAAGGCCTAAATGTAAGAGAGAAGAGAGAAGTAATCTCATCCGTTGATATTATCTAATCTAACGGACATGATTTATTCACGCCATGTTCAACGGATTTTTTCGTTGAACATTCATCAAATATATTGAACATATACAATATTTTTGGGGGTTCTGGGGTTCGATCCCCCATACGTTCAACGAAAAAATCCGTTGAACATGGCGTGAATAAATCATGTCCGTTAGATTAGACAAGATCAACGGATGAGATTACTTCTCTATTTTCTCTTACATTTCGGCCTTTTTCATTGAACCTTGGCCTATATATATATATATATATATACATATATATATATATATATATATATATATGAATGTGATCATATAGATGCCAATGCTTATAATAGATCCCTAGATCCAAATCTTGACCACACATTTATGACATGTGGCGCATCAAGATGGTGACACGTGGGAAGGAGCTTCCAAGCATTCCAAGGCAAAATCTGGAGGGGTAAAATTGGAATGTAATTTTCGGATTTAATAATTAAAAATATATATATATTTTTTTAGATTTTCTCAAAATATATATATTTTAGATGCATATAGTTTCACACAAAGATGCATAAAGTTTTCACATGAAATGCATAACTTTGAACAGAAAAATGCATTTAATTTTTCCAGTTTTGGTATTTTCACCACCCCACCCCATACCACCCCCAACCCTCCCCATTACCACCCCCCAAAAATAGGCATGTTTCACATGCATATAAAATCAAACAAAAATGCATAAAGTTTTCACATAAAAATGCATTTCATTTTAATAAATCTGGTAGTTTCGCCACCCCCCACCCCCACCCCCACCCCCAATTTTTTTTTTCTTCAAAAACTGATTTTCTGATTGCTGGCCCACCCCCACCCCCCAGCCCCCCAAATTTTTTTTTTTATTTTTTTAAAAACTGATTTTCAAAAAAAAAAAAATTTTTTTGGGGGGTAGGGTGGGGGGGTGGGTGGGTGGGGGGTCAGTGGTCAGAAAATCAGTTTTTGAGAAACTAAAAAAATAATAATAAAAAAAATTTGTGGGGGTGGGTGGGTGGGTGGGGGGTAGGGGTGGGTCAGTGGTCAGAAAATCAATTTTAAAAAAAAAAAAATTGGGCGGGGGGTGGGGGGGTGGGTGGGTGGTGGTGGGGTTCTGGGGTGGGGTGGGGTTCAGGGGTGTGGGGGGTGGGGTTGGGGTGGGGTGAAATCTTATGCATTTTTATATGAAACTTTATGCATTTTTATATGAAAATTCATGCATTCTCGTATAAAACTTTATGCATCTAAAATATACCTATTTTGAGAAAATCTATTTTTTTTTTTTAATTTCGAAAATTACATTCCAATTTTACCCCTCTCCAGATTTTGCCTTGAAATGCCTTGCCACGTGTCACCATCTTGATGCGCCACATGTCATAAATGTGTGGTCTAGATTTGGATCTACGGATCTATTATAAGCATAGGGATCTACCGGAACCCAACCCTATATATATATATATCAAATATTTATTTTGGTGGTAAATTTTTTAATACCATTAAAAATTATGTATGTAAAATTCATATTTCAATGTACGTAATTTTCATGTATAGTGATATTTTGGTAATTTTACGTAATTTAATTTTTAAAATTTTAAATTTATTATTGTGCGTACATTACACGCGAGTGCGTAAACAAGCATATATAAATTGCGTTATATTAATAAAAGGGAAATATATATTTAGAAGAAGATGAGTATATCAAAAATAACATTTATTATAAAATTTAAAAAATCCGCTATGAAACCATACGAAGTTAATGAGTTAGTGTCAAACCTTATTATATATGTTTGTGTCCTTATTGTGTCAACCTGATAAGAACACTATAATTTCGTGTCGGGTTTGTGTAACATGCTCAAATTAATATTATTATTTTTTATTAAATATTTATTTTAATTCTTACTTTAAAGTTAGGAGTTTTGACCATTTGATGAAAACTTTTTTTCTACTATCTCGTCCTTGTTTTGCCACTAAGCAACACAAATTTCATATCATTCCTTATTTATTTTAATTGTTATTTTTGTCGTATTTTTATCGTGCCATTTTAATCAAATTTTTACTAGATCGTATCGTTTTTGTGTCGTTATCATGTCGTGTCAACGCGATTCAAATTGTGCTGCTATCGTTTTCGTGTCGTGCCCAAGTCGTATTAGTGTTTTTGTAGATCATATCATGTTCGTGTTCTTGTCGAGCAATTCTTTAATCGATCGTGTTCGTATTTAATCTTATCACATCGTGTCGACCTGATAACGACTCGACATGCATGATTTGCGAGCTCTAATTTACATTAATAATCGACGTGCGATAATAAAGTGGGAGTAAAATATAAAGTAAGTAGAAAGGGGCAAAATGGATAGAAAGAAAACTGGGTCTAACTAATTTCCCCAACTTGGTAATCCCATTTTCCCACCAACCACCGCAACCTTTGGGACAAGAAAATAGGGAAAAAAGAAAAATAAAAAATTGGTCGTCAGCCACATCTGGCGAATTGGCGCCGTCGATGAGATCCAATCAACGGCCCACAGCGATCCTCAACAAACCCCCCCTCACATTGACCTGTCTGCAGCCCCGCGCTGCTCACCTACCAAAATCTAAACATAACATGTCACACACCTCCACCATTCTCTATTTAAAACCACATAATCTACTTAACACCAATTCACCATCCTCCTCTTCCTCTCTATAAAGCGCACGCGCACGCACTCTCTCTCTAAATCTAAACCAACGCAAACGTGTGTGTGTTCGACGGCGATCAATCCATGGCGGCGGAGAACGGTCATCACGAGGAGTCCAACGGCTTCTGCGTCAAGCAGAACGATCCCTTGAACTGGGTGGCGGCGGCGGAGTCGCTCAAGGGGAGCCACCTCGACGAGGTTAAGCGGATGGTGGAGGAGTTCAGGAAGCCGGTGGTCAAGCTCGGCGGGGAGACGCTCACCATATCTCAGGTGGCGGCGATCGCGGCCAAGGATAATGCGGTGGCGGTGGAGCTGGCCGAGTCGTCCAGGGCCGGCGTCAAGGCCAGCAGCGATTGGGTTATGGAGAGCATGAGTAAAGGCACCGACAGCTACGGCGTCACCACCGGTTTCGGTGCCACCTCTCACCGGAGGACCAAGCAGGGCGGCGCTCTTCAGAAGGAGCTCATTAGGTAACCTCTCCTGCGATATGATTTTCATTTTTTCATGACCTTCCTTTCTTAGAATATGCATACGATTTTGATCGAAACAGAGTGAATTTGTCTTATAGCTGTATTTGTACAAATTCTATGCACCGGCCGAGAAAGATGCTTTCTTATCTGTTTAAATCATTCTGTTCTGTAGCCTTGAGAAGTGTAAATGGATGGATCATCTTCATTTTTTTAGGAGAATTCAATATTCAATGTATACAACTCTTAACTAAGGTTTGGCAGTGTTAGGTAAATCAATTAACGTGGGTGGGTGCAATACATTTATGTTATTTCTATTGGAGACGTGTACCTGTTTATATCAGTAAAAAATATTTTACTCACAACACATAAATCCAACTACCCATACCCATGAGTTGACCGCTCATAAAAGAATGAGCAATAACATCGTGAAATAATTAATTGTTATCCAAAAGATTTAATTGATAGATTCACAGATCTTAGCTACTAGTCATAGTTGGTCACTTAATGAAATGATACACAGACAATTTTGGTGGGAAATTTTAAAATCCAACACAAGTTGAAGTTTGTTTGAAATTAGGTTTAATGGTATAACCAAATTTGATCTATAAAAAAAAATGCAACAGGTTCTTGAACGCCGGAATATTCGGAAACGGGACAGAATCCAACCACACGCTGCCGCACACGGCGACGAGAGCGGCGATGCTGGTTCGGATCAACACCCTCCTACAAGGCTACTCCGGCATCAGATTCGAAATCCTGGAAGCCATCACTAAATTCCTGAACGAGAACATCACCCCATGCCTCCCCCTCCGCGGCACCATCACGGCCTCCGGCGATCTGGTGCCGCTATCCTACATCGCGGGCCTCCTGACGGGGCGGCCCAACTCGAAGGCTGTGGGCCCCTACGGCGAGCCCCTGAACGCGGAGGAAGCCTTCAAGCTGGCCGGCGTGAAAGGCGGCTTCTTCGAGCTGCAGCCCAAGGAAGGGCTGGCCCTGGTGAACGGCACCGCCGTGGGGTCCGGACTGGCCTCCATCGCCCTCTTCGACGCCAACATCCTGGCCGTCCTATCGGAGGTGATGTCCGCCGTGTTCGCGGAGGTGATGAACGGGAAGCCGGAGTTCACGGATCACCTGACGCACAAGCTGAAGCACCACCCGGGGCAGATCGAGGCGGCGGCGATCATGGAGCACATCCTGGACGGCAGCGGGTACGTGAAGGCGGCGCAGAAGCTGCACGAGCAGGATCCCCTGCAGAAGCCCAAGCAGGACAGGTACGCCCTCCGCACCTCGCCCCAGTGGCTGGGCCCGCAGATTGAGGTCATCCGCACCGCCACCAAGATGATCGAGAGGGAGATCAACTCCGTCAACGACAACCCCTTGATCGATGTTTCTAGAAACAAGGCCTTGCACGGTGGAAACTTCCAAGGCACCCCCATCGGAGTTTCCATGGACAATGCCCGCCTAGCCATCGCCTCCATCGGGAAGCTTCTCTTCGCTCAGTTCTCCGAGCTCGTCAACGATTTCTACAACAACGGATTGCCGTCCAACCTCTCCGGCGGCCGCAACCCCAGCCTCGACTACGGCTTCAAGGGCTCCGAGATCGCCATGGCCTCCTACTGCTCCGAGCTCCAGTTCCTGGCCAACCCCGTCACCAACCACGTGCAGAGCGCCGAGCAGCACAACCAGGATGTCAACTCATTGGGCTTGATCTCTTCACGGAAGACCGTTGAAGCTCTCGATATTCTTAAACTCATGTCGTCCACCTACCTTGTCGCCCTATGCCAAGCCGTGGATTTGAGGCATTTGGAGGAGAATCTCAAGCACGCGGTGAAGAACACCGTGAGCCAGGTTGCTAAACGAACTCTCACAATGGGCGTCAATGGCGAGCTCCATCCTTCCAGATTCTGCGAGAAGGACTTGATCCGCGTGGTCGACCGCGAGTACGTTTTCGCCTACATCGACGACCCCTGCAGCGCCACCTACCCCTTGATGCAGAAGCTGAGGCAGGTGCTCGTCGATCACGCCCTCAAGAACGGGGACTTGGAGAAGAACGCGAGCACCTCGATCTTCCAGAAGATCGAGGCGTTCGAGGAGGAGCTCAAGGCCTTATTGCCCAAGGAGGTGGAGAGCGCGAGGATGGCCCTCGAGAGCGGGAGCCCCACCGTGGCCAACCGGATAGCGGAGTGCAGGTCGTACCCGTTGTATAAGTTCATAAGGGAGCAGCTCGGCGCGGGGTTCTTGACGGGGGAGAAGGCGGTGTCGCCGGGGGAGGAGTGCGAGAAGGTGTTCACGGCGTTGAGCAATGGCCTCATTATTGACCCCTTGTTGGAATGCCTTCAAGGATGGAATGGTCAACCTCTGCCAATCTGCTAGTTCGTTTTCTATATGTTTCGCCCAAATAATTTTTTTCGATTTGTTTTCTGTGCTTAAATTTGCTCTTTTTGTTCATTTGTGTTCTTCTTCGACGGAATCTCCTGTGTTTTGTGAAATAATGTGTAAAATTTCAATGGGATTCTCGCGTTTGCAACTCACGTAATTCTTTCTAGAATTCAACTGAATAAGAGACATATTCCTACTAGTTTAAACTTTGAATATCCCTAAAATCACTTTTTGATGAGATCATATCTCTCAGCTCAAAGAAGAAAGACAAATGAGAGTGGTTAAGATATAAATGTCTTAGACTTTGAATCCCTTAATTCACTTTTTATAGGATTATTTCAGCTCAAACGAAAAAAGAAGGAAATAAAGACACATCAGATATTTTCACGAATTGTGACGCATTATTGCACGAAGCATCAAATCCCAAGGGAGATTTCACGTGAGATTGAGCTGGAAAATCACGGCGTTTTCAATTCATCGCTTACTAAAAATAAGAGCATTGTCCCCTTGGGATGGCCTAGTGGTTGGGGTGGTTGCCTATTGTTCAAGAGGTCACAGGTTCGAGTACTCTCGGCCACAATAACCACTAGGTGGGGTGTGTGTGGTTTGTATTATTTATAATGTAATTTCATCAAAAAAAAATAAAAAAAATAAGAGCATCTCCATTCAGGTTACATGATAACTTACTTGATGAGGGGGGACCACATTGAGTAAGGAGGCTGCATTGGGGTTACATAATAGCCTACATGATTTTTTTTTTAGTTTTGATTATGCTTTTCATTTAGATTTACATGCTTTAGTTGATTTTATTACACGCGTGAAAACACACGCCGAATTCACACTCATTATCGGGTTACACGATCTATCATGTAACCCTCGTGTAAGGGGAGCCTGCAACGCATTACACGATCTCCCCTCTACTCGAGTAGAGGGGGGTCGTGCAGAGCGTTATTGATGCTCTAAGAGATAATAATAAAAAAATCTTTAAATAATTTTTTGGTCGGAAATTTTAAGTAGCACAAATGGTAATATAAATAAGTTTTGTATCCTGCTCTATAAAACTATGAGTTTTATAGCACTTTTGTTGTAAGTTTACAAATACACCCTTAATGGACCCACATACTTTTTAACTTATCTATATTTATTTAATTGAAATAAAAAAATGGCAGCTTTTGAGAAGAAAATCGGCAGTTTCGATTTTGATGGAAAAGTGGTCAATATTAGAATCTTCTATCATTTTGAGTTTATTCCCTTTTGTCCTTTTCTTGTTTTTCTCTCTCTTCTATCATACACGGCATACACGTCTTTCTTCCTAACAAAACCCTAGTACACGGCTATACACGCCTCTTTCTTCCTAAACCAAAAAAAAAAAATGTGAATTCTTGAAAACTTAGTGCATTATTCTCCCTTCACTACAAAAAGAAGAATTCGTGCATTACCATCCCTTGAATACGAAATCCAGCAATCGTGAGTCATAGTTCTCAAAAAACCCTGAGTTAGTTTCGTGCATATCGTGCAAACCATACAAAATTTTGTTAGTTTCGTGAGTTATAGTTCTCAAATTCACAATGAGTGATAGTGATACTCAATCGGACGACTACGAGAGAGAGGAAGCACTTCAACGACGGAATTCAATTCTCCAAAGTACTTCAAAGAAGAATGAATAATACCCGGCGCCGAATCCGGTAAGTAATGGTGCCTCATACAAGTTAAATATTGAATTTGTGTATCGTGTATTGTTAAATAGTGCACGATAGTTGATTATTAGGTGTTTGTGTATGGAATATGTTGGTAAATTATGAAATTTTGAATTTGGAATATGTTTGAACAAACCGTGCACGGTTCTTGAGGATACGGTGGTACACGGTTGCGTTTTTAATGTACATGGTTTTATTTTTATGATTCTTATGATGTTTATAAGCATGAATAAACAATTATATGAGTATTTTGTCAAAGATTCAACTGTGCACGGTGAGTTCAATCGTGCACGATTTCTATTTAACTGTACACGGTTTTATTTTTATGATTAATCTTATGATGTTTTGAAGCATGAATAAACAATTATATGAGTATTTTGTCAAATATTTAACTGTACACGGTTTGTTCTACCATGCACGGTTGTGCACGGAAACAATTTAACCGTGCACGGTTTCATTTTTGTGATTCTGATGATGTTTTTAAGCATGAATAAATAATTATATGGGTATTTTGTCAAATATTTATGTGCACGGTTAGATTATTTTTGTTGATTGTAGTTATTTTTAATTAATTGCAGCCTCCCTGCCATGCTTGGTTAAGTCCGCACATGCAGAATTATGCGGGACGTATCAATCACTACATTCAGATAGCTATATTGAAGGATGTGAAGAAATGTTTGGAGCGTTACAATCGTTTTGAGGAGTTCAAATGTGGTCCATTTGGCCACTTACATAATTTGAGGAGGGAGGAGAGCGTCAATGCCGCACTGCACCAGCTTCTTGCACGAGAGTTGTACGACCCGGAGTTTGGTGCATGGGAGAAGTGGTTCCACGTTTATGGACACGACTTACGATTTGGGGCCGTCGAGTTCTGTTTGGTGACAGGATTACACTTTGGGCCTTCCCCGCAGGATTTTGATCCGAATGCGGATCATGATATTCCTAGGACGGGCCTTTTTCACAGAGTATTTCGAGGCAAGAAGACTTCTGTCACTGATTTGCAGAAGCGGTTCAATACGAATAGAATGGGCGATAACCTCGATGATTATCTAAAGGCGGCAAACATCCTCATGGCCTATTTCATTATTTTTTTACCGTGATAAGGATTATGTTGATGATTGGGTGTGGGCACTCATTGAGGATTCTCGGGCGTGGTTGGACTTCCCGTGGGGCTCTTATTCATTTCAGATTTTATGCCATGGGATGACCGTGCTGAAGAAGCACCCTTCGGAGATTAGCGGTTCGAGGAAGACGTACCATTTCTATGGGCCCACATGGGCATTACAGATTTGGTCATACGAGGCCATTCCGAATTTGGGCAGGGCGTGTGGGTTGCGTGACATGGCCCTGAGGTTGCCCCGATGTTTGATGTGGACGACTTGGAAGTCATCCACTGACTTCACCCATTTTTTCGAGCAGGAGGTAATTATTGATGCTTTACACTTTCATTTTTTTTTATGTTATATTTGACTAATCTTTGTTTACCTTTTGTGCAGCGTGAATGTTACTCGAGTCTGGCACCGACTGAATCGGAGACAGAGCAGCTATATTATAACACCCTCTTGATCGGTGGTACATTTGATGTACGATTCTTTTTCGGAGGGCGTTATGCCGGATTAAGGGACCCACTTGTACCCGCGCCACCTCCTCATGTTATTCCTAGTCATGTGGCGATGAGTAGCTCACGAACAGAGAAGGCTCGTGGCAAGATGCCTGAGGTTGTTGAGCGTCAGAGACGCTCGTTTGTTGATCCGACTGCTAGCCCGTCGAAGAGGCATAGGCCACAGGAGCTTGAGTCAGGCCCAGATGCAGAGCCTGATCATGTGTGCTGTGAGCACGCGTCGTGGGGTCGACGGGACGAGGAGCTGATTTCTCGTGTCACCCAGTATGTGACACGAGAGGTGACTGACAGTGTGCGGCGCACTCTTGTGGAAGACGAGTCAGAGCATGGACTGATTGCTCGAGTGACTCGACGTGTGGTATCCGCCATGCAGGAGTTCTTCAGCCGATGATCTTCAAGGAGGTCTCAAAGATCGTCATCCAGCCATGTTGGACGTAGGAGTGAGGAGTGCGAGGGGCCGATGATCAGTCACAGACGGTCTACCTCTCATATTGTTGAGGAGCGGCCTCGGGATAGTCACCGGCAATCATATCATCATAATGATCATCCTCGTGAGAGTCACTGACGATCATCTCATCATGATGATCTTCCTCGTGAGAGTCAGAGGCGATCATCTCATCACGATGATCAAGCTAGGGGGAGCCAGAGGCGATCTGCCTCCCATCACAGTGAGGGACAGCCATTTTTGAGGCGATCTGCCTCTCATCGCCCAAGGACATCAGCCCGTCAGCCGAGTCCAGTGACGCTTATGCATGGAGATGACGATGTCCAGTTAAGCTGGACTAGTGAAGAGGAGGAGGCCGAGGTTGTAGAGAGGCCACGACGCGCGATTCAGCCCTCTGCTCTTCTATAGAGTCCGTATGTGACTGATGGCCCACTTGAGACTCCTAAGGCAAAGAAGGATGCTTTTCACCGATTTAGACAGATGGGGGACGATGCATATGTTCCTGTAGTGGAGACTGGACATGTGATGTCCCAAGCCTTTTTTGGGCGTATTTTGGATCGTCGTGCCGAGTTCGATGCTGAGGTATAATATATTCTTAATATTGTATTGTTTAATATGCGTAATGTTACTGACGAAGTCTTCTAATTTTAGGTGCAGATTATAGACCTCTGGATTTTGAAGAAAAATCGAAGGATCAGAGTCAACCAGGAATATATAGGGCATCGGGGTCGGTCTGTACTCCAGCCGGGTATTAGTCGAAGTAGAACTCCAGTGGCTTCAACGAGTTATATGTAAGTTTATGTGACTTTGATTGATTTTGAGGCTTCCAATATATTGTTACACTAATCATATCATTTATTCCTGTTCAGGAGACCCTATACAGAGAGTGGTAAGCTGCATCCGGAGGATCCCCATGGGAATGATGTACAAGGGAGAGATGCATACATACATTGGATGGTGCCCAACAATCTCATCACAATGTTCCAGGGCACTGATGCAGATCATACATGGCCTTGGATGGAGGCTAGTGAGGTAAGCTTAGTAATTCTTAAGGGCAGTTGGTCATTATCTTAAGGGCAGTTGGTCATTACTATCAATGCATTAAAAAATTCTAAATATTTCTCGTATCATCACTATCAATGCAGATTCTTACTATTTGTAATGTCAATCGAAGTCATTGGTGCACTGTGGTCATTTCTATCGACCGATGGGAGGTTCGGGTCTATGATTCTCTGTCACATGTTGAAGGGCCCACACAACGTCGACAAGCTTCGATGAGGTGCATAACTCGTTTGATGCCTAGATTGTTACATACTGTGGGGTATTGGAAAAACAATCCCAACAAGTTTGTCCATGTTGCTGATTCAGAGATGGCGTATGTGATGATGCCAATCAACCAGCAATTCTGCCAACAGGATGTCATTAGTTATGGTGTTTGCATGTGCTTTACTTAGACCGGTTGATATGTGGAAAATCGAAACAGGATCATATGAAAACCACTAGGGATGTAGAAAAATATCGCTACATTATAGCTTGTAGGATATGAGAATTGTGTACCCCAATTCGCTCTGCTTTGGGGTAATTGTTTGAATTGTGTACCCCACTAGTTGATTGTTAGTTTGTTAAAATGCGTTTGATTTGATCGTGCGGTTGATGGTGATATGTTCGCTTGAATTTGGATGAAAAATGGCTAACAGTGGGTTGTACCTGGTTCTATTCGCAACCGTGTACAGCCCCTCGAAACCGTGTACGATTCTGTGCACGGTTTCATGCATGGTTGCGAGGGTCTGTACACGGTTGCGAATAGAACCGGGTACAACCCACTGTTAGCCATTTTTCATCCAAATTCACTTGTTTTTCGAATTTACGCGCAAAATCAACAAATACCAACAACAAATTCAGACTCCAAACAACAAGTAAACAACCAACAACAGATACCAACAACAAATTCAGACTCCAAACAACAAGAAACAACAAATTCATTCACTCTCCCGTCGAGGCCATGCATTCCTAGTGTGTGTTCCACTCCTACAAATACCGCATTTCTTCTTTCGCCGCCTTCGTGCATCGGTGGTTGCTCGACACCCTCCACCGGCACGTTCAAGTCCAATGTAAGTGGCGATGTGCATCTCCGGGCATTGTGACCCCCACCCTTGCAACGTGAGCATACTTGAGGTCATGACTTAGGAGGACCCTCGACTGCTGAACGAGCCCTACTCATCTTCGGGTGACCCGCATGCTCTGTGATATCTGGGGGTTTCACAACATAGGCTGATATCGATTCAGGCACATTCCAATACATAGGATGTGGCACGGGAACAATAGCTCCGTGTATGTGGCCAACAACACGGATTGTTTGAAATATTTTCCAACAAAATCCATGACTTGCAATCCTGCACGCCTAATAAAATGCACAAATAATAACATAAATTTACAAAAATAATTACAATATGCAAAAATATTAATAAATGACGTACCTAATAGCGGCACAAGCATGACGACATGGAATGTCGTCCAGATCGAACTGAGCACAACTACAAGTCCAATTCTCGAGATCGACAATGTAGAATGCATGATCATCTTCAACACTAAACATATGCGTCGTCGTCGCGTCATCGTCCCTCGAACATCCAATTGCCGACTTGGACGGCCACATGCAACTTTGCCTCTACTACCTCAATCAACTCATGTGACCTCGATGCAGTCGAGAGGCATCGTGCATCAAACCATTTCTCCAAAATAGCTCGATAGGACTCTATCAATGAGGCAACCGGGAGGCGTCGTGCCCACAACAGCCTACTGTTCATCGTCTCGGCAGCATTCGACGTCATGAAGCTCGTACGTCGTACAGGGCACTTGGACCTAGCCCATCTCTCGACACCAATAGTGTCAAGGCGTGTGTGCGCGTTGACTTTCAGTACTTCAAGCGCAGAAAAATTCCTATGAAAATCGTCTGATCGATAGGAATATGCCGCTGCTTTGAAGACTGCAGCTACATGCAACCCATAATGCGCGAGATTCTTCTGCAGATGATAATAACACAACCCGTGCGGGACGTTCGGGTAGACACACTCCGCAGCATTTCTGATGCTCTTGTGCTGATCAGACACTATCAAGAGATCATCAGGCTGACCAAAGAAACTCCTCGGTCGGTGGAAGAACCAAGTCCAAGACTCGTCGTTCTCAATAGGACCAAGCCCAACTGCGAGAGGAAATATTCCTTCGTTCCCATCCTTTGTAACAGCAACGAACAAAATGCCGCTATTCATTCCCTTCAGATGGGTCCCGTTTACGACGATGACCGGCATCAAGTAACTATTCCCAAAGGCAGCCATGCTTTGTCCAAGTGCAACAAACATATGATGGAACTCGCCATCAGCCTTCATCTCAAGGTCATATAACGTGTCAGGATTACTCATTCTCAGCATACACAAATACGACGGGAGCATCTGATAGGAGTTCCCAAAATCACCATACGTGATCTCAATCGCGATATTTCTTGCACGGAGAGCCAAACTGTAATTGATCTCAATCCCGAATAAGCGCTGCATCTCTGAAATCATCCATTCGGGTTCAAAACGACCCCATCGCCGACCAATTTTCGTGCAAAATACTTTCCAACAACCCTCACCGAAATCTGTCTCGGGGCAGTGCGATTCAAATCCGTGTGGCAGGTATGATCCATCATCACCTTAATCACTCTCCAAATCGATGCACTCTGAACGGCTTGCAGCATGAACGGAAAATCGTTGCCATGCTTGCAAACAAACTACAAACGAGTCTTACTGGAACGATCCACGGCATACTCCACGTGATTCTCCATATGGTACAGGCCAACAGTGATCGGCAACTCATCCTTCGACCGGAATAGAGCCCCCACTGATAATATCCCGCTCTCCAGTATGTTAGAATCCTCCCAACCTAATGCCGACACATCGTCAAAATCAAGGAATGGAATCTTCCAGTCACGTGCCTCGGGTTGCTCAACTCTGCCACGAGGCTCGACATCGGGCTGCTCATCCGATGTGAAATTCTGAGGCCCTGTCTGTCTCCAAGCTTCCTGTTCAGTCAACACTGAATCCAATATCTCTCTGCGTCGTATCACATCTTCTTCCTCATCCGAAGAGTCGGACTTGTCTTCCTCCTCCTGCGACGATGATTCGTCCCTACTATCATCTTCTGTCGGGATACTTCTTCCAACGTCCGTCTCGGTAGGAAACACAATAAACCGTTGTGACTCATAATATCCCTGCTCCTGATTCTGAGGAACCGCAGCCGCAGATTGTTTGCCCTTCTCGATCACGTACACAATGGGATATTTCTTTTGCTCGGAAATCAGACGGTTCAAATATGAATCAGCCTTCAAAGCCACTTTTATTTTTTTCCTTCGTCCGTGGTCGATGTGTAGAAAAGCATATAAGTTGATCGACCATCCTCGTTTAATTGCTCATGCACCTCTTGCATCAACTTCGCATGACAAAGCTCTTCCTTTGACACGTACACGACAACCTCATCGCCGCCTTCATACTCGGTTAAGTTCCATTGACCACTATGTCGTATAACGATTGCTTGAAACGACATTTGCTTCAAAACGATAAAAATACAACATTTAAATACACAAAACAGGAAACCGTGTACTCAAACACATGAAATAAATATACATAAATGCTAGAAATAACATAAAAAGCATCTTAAACCAAACTGTGTACAACAAAATCCCTAGCCGTGTACAACTGTGTACACAACCGTGCACGGAAAAACCCTAACCGTGCACGGACGAACACTAAGGGTGGAAAAATAATGTAGTGCACGGAAAAACCCTAACCGTGCACGAACGAACACCAAGGGTGGAAAAATAATGTAATTTACGTACAGAGTATTTTTCAGGAGTTTTTTTAGTCCAAAACATGTAATAAGTCATATATATAACATAATTATCGAAATAAACAACACTAAATCACTTAATTAAACCGTGCACTCATAAACACTTGTACACGGTTTCGTGCACGGTTTAATACACGATTATATTTTAATATTTAAAGTTATCTAATTTAGTTCGAAACAATATTATAATCTCCCTCAAAAAATTTCACATTCAAACAACACGTAGAAAGCCAACCGTGCACAACCGTGTACGAAAGAACAGTAATCATGTACTGTTGAAATTTAAAAAAAAATATTTCACAAACCTTATGCAATATAAGACTTCAGATCAATTTGTTTTTGAATTTAGAGTAACCGTGCACCCGTCGAGCAATATATTGAGAGGATTTTCTTGTTTCTAGTTCAAATTTCTAATGAATGAACAGATTTGGTTGGTATACACTTATTCTCTCCTTCATTAACTAACCAACAACCTCAAGTACGGATGAAAATTTAAGGTTTAATGTTTCCTTAAAAAGTGCAAAGTCTGCAACCTAACTTCTAAATATAATAAATGTACATAAATCACGATTTCTTTCAAAGTAAAATCGTAAGTATGAAATTCTCGTGTAATTTGTAAGCAGCAATGTATGTAGCGTCAGTTTTTTGACTTTTATTAAACATATGAATATATTAGACTATCCCCATCAGTGACATTCCCTCAACCCAACCTTCAATTAAAATATTCATTTCTCTCTCTTCCACATACACAACCCAACCTTTATCTTAAATCTACTCCCATTGGTGACACTCACATGACCTTTATCTTTTTTATTTTGTTTTATTTTTATTCTTATATTAGTCACAATAATTTTTAAATATATTTTAAAAATTAAAATAATAGAGAAAAAAATAAAAATAAATCAAAATTTAAAATTTACTTGATCATACAACAAAAATTACGCGAGTAAAATAAAATTAAAAATACATAAAATAAATTACAAATACATATAGGAAATTAAAATTACAAGTACAACAGATGCAAATTACATATTCAATTAGTCGTGCCGAATTTTGCCCATATATGCTCAATTAAGTCCTTCTGAAGAGCTTTGTGAGCTTCGCTATTGCGAAGTCGATCCCTGTTGATCATGTAATTAGACAAACTTGCAATTCTGTCAGTTGAGTAGTGAATAGATACATCTTCATCTACAGGTAAATCCATCAAAAATTATGTGGGATCATAATAGTTTTGGTATGTGTCTCGTTCATCTTCCACTATCATATTGTGCATGATGATACAAGCCATCATAATTTTTCCCATCAAAATCCTATCCCAAATGAGACAAGGACATCGAATAAATGCAAATCGAGCTTGTAGAACTCCGAAGGCTCTCTCGACATCTTTTCTTACAGCCTCTTGGTGTTGAGCGAACAACTTGTGCTTTTGGAGCACTGGACTTGAAATTGTCTTAACAAATGCAGCCCAAGAGGGATATATGCCATCAGTGAGATAATAAGCTCTATCATTTTGACGATCATTGACCACATAACTTATATTAGGTGCTCTACCTTCTAAAATATCACTAAAAACGGGAGATCGATGAAGTACATTGATATCATTGCACGAACTTGCAGTTCCAAAGAACGCATGCCATATCCATAAATCATATGATGCAACGGCTTCCAAAATGATTGTTGGTTTTCCACTTCTTCCTGCATATTGACCAGCCCATGCAGTAGGACAGTTCTTCCATTCCCAATGCATGCAATCAATACTTCCAATCATGCCGGGGAAACCACGTTGTTCTCCAACATAGAGTAGTCTTTGCAAATCTTGTTGATTGGGCCTTCTAAGGTATGTGTCACCAAAGCAAGAAATGATACCTTCTACGAAATGAATGACATCATCCCTCGTGACTGTTGAACTCATTCGTAAGTATTCATCAATGGCATCAGTTGCGGTTCCATAAGCCAACACCCTCATAGGTCCAGTTCATTTTTGTAGTGGTGAAAGGCCTTGCCTACCAGTGCAATCGGGTCTCTGTTGAAAATATTCGTCGTTAGCAGTAACAGCATCTACTATACGAAGGAACAATGATTTTTGCATGCGAAATCTACGCCGAAAGAGCTCCGGAGTATACGTTAGATTAGGGATAAAATAATCACTCATCAAACGTTGCTCACCAACTTCACGTTCCCTATCACAATACCTTTTTTTATTAGTGGAAGAAGAAGTTCCTAAAATAAGATTGGGATTGTTTATGAGCATATCGTCAATAATGCGATCAATTTGACGATTTTGTTGATAACGTCATTCTTCCCATTCATCTGAAGATGAAGAAGACATTTTGGCTTTAGAATGAGTTAGGTACTGGATATGAGGTATGTTATATAGAAAAATAAATGCAGTGATAAAATTTAATTTAAGTTGTTTGACATTTGCATGTGAACCATTCATTTGGCGTTGTTGAGACATTTGGATGCATGTGAAATGGCAGGACAATTATTAAGTGTGCATGTGAATGATAGAGATTAAAGTGTGCATGTGAATGACAGAGATTAAAGTGTGCATGTGAAATGTCAGAAAATGTGTGATAGAAAATTATGATCACGTGAAGAGTGTCAGAGACACTTGCATGTTCAACAGTTGGATTGAAAATTCAAACAAATTACATAGAGCAATGCAGAATTGAAATAACATAAATTAAAATTACATAATTGCAAAACTACTTCGCAAATAAAATGGCAATGAGGTGGCTTTCCATCTCTTCCTCTTCTGCAGACAAATAGTCCTTCGCCAACAATGCGACCAACATTTTCTTTTCCATCTTCAGAGAATTCATTTTAAGCTTTTCACGTTCCAATTCAATTTTAGCAGTCATTAACTCATTTTCATGATCTCTACTAAGTCTCAATTCACGGATTTCTTCATACATTTCATTTGATTCAGATGCCATTGCCTTACCTTTTCCTTTCCTTTTAGCTTTATCTCTACCTGTAGGACGAGACATAGTAGATCCGCCAGTAGTTGGAGTTTCTGGATTGGACGGGATAAAGTAATCACCATCTTCAGAAGTTTTAGACCTTTTTGTGCTGCCACCACTTTCTTGATCATCACCCACTTCATTGATTGCTAAGTTCAACTTCGGATGTTTACTCATAACATCATTGAAAACAACCAAGTCTTGGAATTTACTGCCACCTGCTTCATAAATTGAGTGAGCTTCCATCTCTATATCTTTCCGGCTCATTCCACTTCTTTTTCTAGCATTTGCTTCTTTGCAAGCAGCAATCCACTTGTTTGCATTTTCATTAAGTCGTTTAAAACGACCTTTCATTGATTCGATATTCCTTGGGCCGATCTCATCTGGATTTTCTTTTTTAGCTTCATGATACATATTCTGCACACGTTCCCACATCGTCGCCCCTCTTTGATTTTTTCCTTTTTGCTTATCTTCGCTAACGCAGATCCAAGAAGACATAAGCGCTACATCTTCTTTCACGCACCAAGCTACATTTTTTGCAGCTTTCTGATTTTTCTTTGGGTGTTCGACATCTTGAAATAAATTACGAGAGATATTTTGTGAAATGGGATGTTCGTGAGGGGTAGAAATTTGGTTGAGGTGTGGAGAAAATTGAGAATTCTCGTAGTACTGAGAATTTTGAACATCTTTTGGATTTGAAAAATTTTGAGGGTGAAAAAAAGATCCAAAATTTGAATAATTTGGATCCATGGCTTCAAAATGAAGAAAAAATGAAGATAGAAAATAAGGCTATTGAAAGATTGATGAGAAAATAAGGATATTGAAGTGGTGTTGATGAAAAAAATTTGAAGTCTATATATAGAATTTTTTTCCTAATTTTTAATTTTTTTATATTACAATAAACTATTAAAAAATAGTATTTAAAATTATATATTTAATTAAGTGGCACCTAATGAAAGGGTGTCACGTAAGCATGACTTTCTCACGCCTCAAAGGCGGTGAACCGCCCAAAGTCACCAAATTTGCTCCAATTTCCATTTAAATTTGTAATTCCATTTGTTTGTCTTATGCGGTGACACTCATGTGAGTGTCACCGATGTGAGTAGTCTTAGATGTCAACATCAACACTTTTTTACTAGTCATGAGGGTATTCAAGTCCTTTCACTCAAAAGGTGCTACTAAACTTATATTTTTATGGATTGTGATATTTAACTTATTTCTTTTACCAAATGTGCTACTACTATGTATTACCACTAATTTTTTTCTGTTTTCTTATTTTCTACAAAATAGAATTTCACTATTTCTCATTCATTATTTTTACTTCAAAGAGAGCTATTATCACACTAGAAATAGATGAATAATATTATCCAATCCTTGAAATGAAAAAGAATAAATGGAAAATAATAAAATATATATATATATATATATATATATATATATATGAAACGGGGGAAAATAAAAGAGGCATTTGTTATCCCTCATTTTTCCATGATAAATTTATCAACCAAAGAGAATATTATTCTTTTACCTTATTTTTTACAAAAGAGAATTTTACCATTTCTCATTCATCATTTTCACTTTTAAGAAATATAATATTATCACACGAAAAATGAAGGGATAATATTATCTCTACTTGAAATAAAAATAAGGAATGAGAAAGGGTGAAATTTTCTTTTATTAGACATGAGGAAAAAGAAATGAGGCATTTGAAGGAAGATTTTTTTATAATCCCACATTTTCCATGATAATTTATCAACCAAAGTGAATACAACCTTAAAAATCAATGGATCATCAGATAATTCGAGCACGATGAAAATTTGTTTGATTCAATATTGTAGATTTCATTAGTTTTGTTCTTGGGTTAATTTAAAAACAAATTATATTCATCATTATAATAACAAATAAAAACAACCCATTTTTTATATGATACAAAATAAAACTATATATCCATTATGTTCCCCGCTCACGTACAAAATAAATATCACTCTCCCATCTTCCACACTCCCATTTGCGCTCTCCCCTCACCCAATTAATTCACCTTCTAAATGGTGAAACATGTTATCTTATCTCCCACCTCTTCATTGTTGTCTGATTCACACCCTCTAATGTTGGTGCCTCTCACTCCTTCCATCATCATCGCCGATTATGTTGGTGTAAATTGTGTTTATCTGTACACGCTTGGTCGTGCTAGAATTTAAGCGTGCATAAGCTAAATTTTATTTAATGCACACTTACACGCTTATACGTTAGGTCGTACGAGTGTGTAAGCATGCATTAGCTTACACGAAACTTGATTAATAAATACTTACACGCTAGGTCGTATAAACGTGTATTAGTTAAAATTGATTTAGTACACGCTTATATGGTAGGCCGTGCATCGTGTGAGCGTATAAGTTTGCATTGGCTAAAATTAACTTAATGTATATCTACACGCTAAAGGGTAAAATGGTAAGTGTGTATAATTTTTATATATTTATAAGTATGAGTAATATTCTATGATAAAATAGGTATTTTCAATTTTAACTTTTTCCCCCTTTTTAGAGCATCCACATTGGTTGAGTCAGTTACCGACTCATCCATCGAGGGGACCACTTATGAGTAAGGCTGTTAAACCTTGCGGGTCGGGCCAGTCCGGCCCAACCCAGCGGGCCTAGGCAATTTTTTGGGCCGGGTCGGGCCGGCCCAAAATTTCAGCGGGCCTTGAAAAATAAAGCCCAGCTCTATACGGGCCGCCGGGCGGGTCGAGCCAAATCGGGCCAAAAAATTGATAAATAATTTTTTTGTACTTCCAAAAATTGATAAATTAAATCAAATTTAAAGAAAATAGTTCTTAAAGGGTTTGAAACGCTTTTTCAAGTACAAATCAAGTTCATTTTCGTCATTGGTTGACTCTTCTTCATTCAACTCTTGATTATACAACTACAACACAAATAAAATGTAAAAAAACTATAAAATCATATTCAAACCAGTCAAAAAATTGGATTTTACAGATTTAAATTAATTAAAATAAAGCATACTTACATCCAAAAATGATTGTGTCGGCATGTGACTGAGATTGAGATTGAGGAAGAGTCTATCTTGGAGGGATAGTGGGACATCTTGATGCAGTTTTAATCTTGTCATATTCCCCAAAGAGTTTATAAAACAAATCTCTTATCTTCTTCACATTCTCCTCATAATCATGTGGGTAAAGTATCTTGTAACAAAATGTCAAGAACTTCAACTTTGAATAGGGGTCCAGAATACTTCCAAAGACAAGAGTGGCACAATAGTCTTCCCAATACTTATCGAATTTATTCTTCATCCTTGACACCATATCTTTAATTACCTCATCAGTCGAACCAGCAAGTTCATTTAACTTCATTTCTATTTGTGCAACTTGCATGAAAAATAAATTGGAGGTAGGATACGACGACCCAAATATCTCTCTAGTGATTGTGTAAAAAGGCTCCAAAAACTCACATATTTTTTGACCTCTTTTCCGCTCTTCATTGGTTGGGCAGTACTTATAGTTAGTATCATTGAAGCTCAAATTAGTAAATGCTTTACGGTACTTTATAGCACTATCAAGCATTAGATAGGTAGAATTCCATCTAGTTGACACATCTAACTTCAAGAACCCCCCCCCCCCCACGTATATCAGTTAAGTGAACCTTCTCAATGCACTTTTGAAACTCTCTCATGCTCCCATCTGTAGCCTTCACATATTTCACACTATTTCTTATTCTTTTCAATGCATCTTCCACAGTCTTTAGACCTTCTTGAACAATCAAATTCAAGATGTGAGCAGCACACCTTACATGAAAAAATTCACCCCCACACAGTAAACTGTTTGCAAATTAAGCCTATCTTTCAAGAACCTAACCATGCTATCATTGGAAGTAGCATTATCCAAAGTCAATGAAAATATCTTGGATTCAATACCCCAATCCTTAAGCACTTCAAGCAACTTTCTAGACAATTCAAGACCAGAATGAGCAGTATCTAACTTAACAAAAGAAAGCAATTTGCTATTTAACATCTAATTTTCATCAACAAAATGTGCAATTACACTCATATAGCCTACAGTGGTCACAACAGTCCATACATCATATGTCAAACATATTCTTCCAGAATGAGCAACAAACAACTTCTTCCATTTATCTTTTTCCATCTCAAACACTTTCATACAATCAATTCTTGTTGTGTTTATGCTTACAGCTTTGAATTCAGGATTGAAGCAAAGCATTCAATTCATTAACTCCATCATACTCGGCATAGGTAAATGAGAGATCATGCTTAATGATAGCTCCATCCAACTTATATATCCCTATACACCTTAGCATCAAATTTCCGTTTTGTCAAAAAGGCAGCTCGATTATCAAACATACTACCCAAATCTTGAAACTTAGGAGTTTTGAAACTAGATTTAATGTGACGCTTCAAATGACTGGTGGCATTTGAAGCTTTGCAGCTGTACCAACCATGACAATGCTTGCATTTACACTTTGGAACATTATCTATCATGCAAGGCTTATCAAAATGTAATCACACATTAGATTTTTGTTTCTTAGAAACTTCCATATCACCATTTTCAACAACACCCAACCTCGTAGTGCCTATTGTACTACCACAATCCACATAAGTACCTGGAGTACTCTTAGAAGTAGGTGTCAAAGTGGGTGTCTCCAATATTTGCACCTCATCATCCTCTGTCTCCTTCTCCATATCAACATCATTACTATCAGTATCCATTCCTACACTCCTACAATATCAAAACAAATTCAATGTTAATATAGCCCAATAGTGACTTGCTCAACTGCTATAAATTGAAAATCTGCTATCGTGAAAATCCAAAAATCTCAAATCCAAAATATAAGAACTCAATATAAACTTAAACTGTAAGACTTCAGCTTCCCCAATTGATTGAAAAGAAACGTTTTAAAAATGAGAAAAGCCAGCAGCACCATTTCTAGTCCAGAGTAAGAACTCAATGAATCTGAAATCTGAACTCAATGAGAAAAGCCAGCACAAATCCGATATTCACAACAAATACATGGCAAAAACAAATATTCAATTATCTAGAACTCAATTAGAACAAATTTGAAATCCAAAAAAATCGAACTCAATGTAAGTTGGGTGTGGGTTGGCCGAAAGTAGGAACTAAAATCGAACAATATCTGAAATCCAAAACTAAATCGAACAGCATCTAAGTTTTGACTCATAAGTTATGAGTCAATACCCTACATTGAGGAGGCTCATCCAACTGACTCATATCCATTAGTTTTGATTTTTGTATTTTTTATTTAATTTCAATTGCACCAATTTAAATCACAAATTTACACAACACGATATTTAAAATTAAAAGTTCATTAATTTAAAATACCAATAATTAAAATTACATTAAATTTAAAATACATAAATTAAAAAATATAGTTAAAAATTACAGAAATTTAAAGAAACAATCATTATGTCCACAACAACTACAAAATATTCAAATTCTAAATGATACTTTATATTGGCTCCATATTCATATTAGATGCAAGACTCTTAGCAATAGTCAAACTTGTATTAAAATCTTCATTTCTATACTTTTTCAAAAAAAGATATTAAACCTTCTAATTGTTTCATGACAGAGTCAATGCGCATAATATACACAAAAAGTGATATTAGACCTTATAATTTTTTTGGGCCCCAAAATTATTCTAGGATGTAATTTTTTGGGCCTCATTTTTTTTTCAATGCTAGTAGTATACAAAAAAAAAAAGTTAAGCCCATAATAATAATAAGAGAATATAAATTTTTTTGGACCCTGGGTGGTCGCCCATACTGGCCCACCCTCAGAGACGACCCTGTGTTTTTTATATACGTTTGTTTCTCTATGAATGCCAAAGCCTTTTTGGGTGTATTATAGTAGCGTATTGATGTATTTATATGGTGGGAAAGATCAAACAACTAACAACTGTCGTACTGACTCTTCTATTTTGTTTAACAAAAAAGACTAAACAAATGCTGTACTAGCTGATCTAATTGTGCAATTGTCTACCCTCGTCCATGTCTTGTTATTCACGCTCTTTGTTTTGATATTAGAAATTAGCAGCTATATACTAAAACAAATTCTATTCCAACTCTAGTTAGGAGAGGAATTTGCTGCTGAATAATAAGAATTATGCTTTTTTCATGAAACTTTTGGGTTAGGCAGTTAGAATTTAGTGTCCCATAGTTTTATATGTGTCATCGTATTTCACTATTGTATTTATTATTTTTAAGGTTATATGCGCTTAAATACATTAATTTGAGGGATAGTTTAATTTTGTACATGAACTATGAAAAGAGTCAAAAAAATGCATAAACTTTAATATTGTAACAATTTTACCATAAATTCAATTTCTAAACATTTGAACTCAATAAAAATCCTACAATTTTTAGGTTTACAGATGTTTTATACGGTATCTTTATATGATTTCCTATACGGTATCATTTTTTTCAAAACGTTTGATTAGTACACATCGACATTCCGATTTGCCTCGTAAACTTTAATTTGAGCGAAAATAGAATTTATGGCAAAATTATTAGAATATTAAAGTTCATGTATTTTTTTACTTCTTTTAAAGTTCATGTGCAAAATCAAACTACCCCTAAAATTGGTATTTAGACGCTAATAACCCTTATTTTAATGATATTTTTATAAAAATGAAAGTTGTTATATTAATATTATAGATTATAATTAATTTTATTTACAAAATTTAAAATTTTAAAAATTATATACGTATCCGGTTTGCTGGCTTAAAAATTAGTCTTTGTTATCGAATTAATAGACTTTATTGTCGAATTAAAAGAATAAGATGGGAGAAACTATGGATTCAAAGTGTAATTAATCAGTTATCGCCCCCTGTTTCTAGCACAAGAATATTATGAATGGGAGAAACTATGGATTCAAAGTGTAATTAATCAGTTATCGCCTCCTGTTTCTAGCACAAGAATATTATGATTGCGCGAATTAATTGAACAACAAAATTGTCCAAGAGAGATGTATCCTACTTTTGTGGCATTTTCTTTTTCAAGCTATGTATTTTTACCATACAAACTAATGGATATACATGAATATATTAATTATACTGTTTTGGTTATAAATATATACACCCACCCTTCTATTGTATAAACTTGTTTTCCTTTTTTAAATGTCTCAAATATATAGGCCTGTTTATATAAAAAGTAATATTTTTTTACTCATTCATTATTTGAGATGATCTTGAGTACACTTAAGTGTATCGTACACCCGAATTGACCCGTACCCAAATCTTGACCCGTATCCTGACTCAAATCGTGTAAATGATACTATTTGATTTTACAAATGATACTGTCTGTAATTGACACTATTATGTTATACAAATGACACTGCGTATAAATGAAAGTATAACATTGTCAATGACACTGTGTATAATTGACACTATTCAGAAATATAAATGATACTTTCTGTAATTGACACTATAAGATTGTAAATGACATTATAATATTTTAAATAACACTATAAGATTGAAAATGATACTATAATATTTTAAAATGTTACAGTGTCATTTATATAATTGAATAGTATCAATTATAAACAGTGTTAACTGTATAACTGAATAGTGTCATTTATACGATTTAGGTTAGGATGCGGGTTTGGATCAGCATGTGAGTCAGAATTTGAGTACGGATCAATTCGAGTGTACGGTACACCCTGGTGTATACTTAGAAATTTTGTGTTATTATTTAATCTCTATTTAATTCTTACTTTAATTTTAATTCATCATTAAATAATACCTATGGATATATTAAGAAGTTTACTTATATTTTTTTATTTTTAATATTTTTTTCTTAATTTTTATGTAAATTTCAATCAATTTATATATATATGGGACAGAGGGAGTATTAGAACTGCATACTAATTGATCTAAGTTCATGTACATATTGTTTTCCAAGGTATGATTAAAATTTGTAACACTTTCTACATCATCCAATGTTGGGATTAAAATGCTCAAGATCGTCCAAATCCAATAATTAATTATCATTCTAACATTAAGAAAATAACATGATTGTAAGCTTGCGGTGATTCTAAATTTTTTAACCACTAGAATTATAACTGCAGTTTAGTGGTATTTTCCACTCAAATATTATTATTATTATTATTATTATTATTATTATTATTATTATTATTATTATTATTATTATTATTATTATTATTATTATTATTATTATTAAATAGCTTTAAAAATTATATTATGGTAAATTCGAATTTAAAACTTTTAACTTTAAGTATTAATCACTTTATTAGGTCAACACATAATAATAATAATAATAATAATAATAATAATAATAATAATAATAATAATAATAATAATAATAATAATAATAATAATAATAATAATAATAATAATAATAATAATGATGATAATAATAATAATAATAATAATAATAATAATAATAATAATAATAATAATAATAATAATAATAATAATAATAATAATAATAATAATAATAATAATAATAATAATAATAATAAGAGTCAATATATGAAAATAGTCATTTTCTTTTAAGGGGGTGTATTAGTTCAAGATTTTTATAGATTTTAAAAGTCCGTGGATTTTAAAAGTCTATAGAATTCTCACAGAATCTTCATGATTTTGAATGAAATCTTGATCGGATTTTTAATGAATTAGCAAGAACTTGACGTGATATTTTAGGATTTGAAATCCACAAATCCAGCGAGCGCTGTGCTTCAACGGGCGATAGACAGGAACCCAGCGAGCGCTAGGAGCCCATGAGCGCTGGATACCCAACGACCGCTGGGTTCCAGCGAGCGCTGGCCTTATGATATATATATATATGAGCGGCCGTTGGGTGCCCTAATTTTCTTATTTCCTCCCTTTCCATCCGCGCCGCTGCCTCCTATTTTCTCCAGCGACCGCTGCCTCCCATTTTCTCCCTCTTTCCATTTTCTCCGCTGCCTCCCATCTCCACCGCGCTCCACTCCACGCCTCTACAAGATTCGCTACCTCCGATTTTCTCCAGATCCACTGGCAATATGCCTCGAACAAAAAATGCCAACATTAGGAGAGACGAAGATATGGAAGAGGAATAAACGGAGCAGGAGGAGGAGGAGGAAGATCTCTCGGAAAGGTACATGTGTCCCTTTCAATTGAATTCTGAATGGGAGGGTACTGTATTTAAAAAATTTAACGAATCAGAGATTACTACTCCTCATTATTTAGATTTGGATTTGATTAAGGATCTTCGACTTGAGGGTAGAGTAATGAGATTGTTGAAGAATTTGGGAATGGATACTTTTGCTAGGAATATTAATTTTTCTGGATATGATCCTCTGTGCTATGAATTCTTGACTACTATGTCTGTGCGTGGTGATAAGAAAAAGATTATAGTTAGGATGAATGGGAGGGAGTATCTAGTTAGTTTGGCAAGAATGAAAGCTATATTTGGATTTTACTCTAGTGGGGTATCTGACAGACCTCGGTCATTCAATTGATTTTAGTGAGCTAAAAGGAGCTCAGTTGATTTATGATCGATTTACTATAGTTCCTCATGCAAAAAGGCAGCGTGTTAGATCGTTTGTCCACTCCGAGATTGCAGCTGGCCGTCGTCCTCCCACTTTTGGTGATTTTGGAGCCGACACATCATCCGCTGCTGGTGGCAATGAAGAAGAGGATAACGAAGATGAAGATCAAGAGGAAGAAGAAGGGGGTCATGAAGATCAACAAGTTGGTGGTTCAATGTCGGGAGATTATTATCAGCGATTTCATAATGATTTGACTTCATTCCGTGATCATTTCGACGCTTCAATTGGATCATTGAGGCAAGACATGAATGCTCGATCTGATGCACAAGACCAGCAGATTGCCGAGTTACAGCGTCAGTGGGAGGCGTGGAGACGTCGTGGGTGATCTTTTTAAATTTTAAATTTGGATTTATGTTTGAATTGTTTTATTTGGACGATTGTTTTTTTTTTTTGGTTCGTATTTGAACTTGGATTTCGACTATGAATTTGTGTTATGATGAAATCTGTTATTTGTTTTCCGAATTCATTGTTTGGAGTTTATTGTATTGATAATATATTATTGTGATAGATGATATAGAATCGAGGTGATGATCATAATGCCCTTGAAAATTTATTACCTAATTTAAATTATTTTTATTACTAATGATCCTATTAACTGATATTTCTATTAAAGAATAAAAATTCATGGATAAGTTAATACTACGACTTATTATTTATATATATCCTTTAAAAAATGTCTTAATGTTTGTTGGGAACCTTGTGGAATATCATAACCCTTGTTTTGATGATACCAAAATTCATAGGACTTAAATGTAATAGACTAGAATCGTTTTTGAACTCAAGTGTTAGAGTTCGTTTCTAGTTTAGTTGCGGTGTCGAAGACTGAAGAACGAAGACTGAAGACTGAAGACTGCAGTTACCAACTGAAGTATCAGTTGAAGAATCAGTTGAAGACTGATTATTTAATGCGCGCCATGGACTGATACTAAAGTCAAGTATCAGTTGAACATTCCTCCTAGGACTGATCTTCCAACGTTCAGAGGAAGCCACGTACGCTTAAGTACAGCCGCATTAAATGCAGAGATATCTCAATATCTTATCTCTGCAGAGGTCATTCCTATCTGGTGGTTACTTTTCAGAGATGTCACATCTCCTGTCCATCAAAGAGAGCCGTTTCCACACAGACAAGGAACCTCGAAGATTGAAGCCTCAGTCCAAATTCGAATTGCTCTCCAACGGAAGAAATCTTGAGGACGATTTACGCCAACGGATCTATTCAAGAGTTCTCCTACAAATAGCGCTCGAGGATCACTTCAATCTTCACCGATTCAACGACATAAGCTGAAGCTCTGCCGAAATAGCTACTCAGCCTAAAGCTTAAACCGCCCAAAGCTTGAATCGAAGAAGAGAATTCCAAAGCCAAAATCAATCACTGCTGATTACATACATTCTCTTAGACCCTAGGCATATATTCTGTGTACCCAGAAGCCAAAGGTCAAACTTGCTTCAAAGAACTCGTTCTTTGTAAGTATAGTTGGCACTCGTTTAAACCTCTCCCCCATAAGAGTGTTTGAGTGACTCGGAGTTTCAGAAGGTGTTCTGAACTCTGATAGGGAAGTCTGAGCACGAGGTGTGCTTAGCAAGGAAATCCTGCGCGAGCTGTGTAGGTGCTGAAATCCTGCGCGAGGTGTGTAGGTAGGGAAACCCTACGCGAGGTATGTAGGTGCTGAAGAGAGAGTTTATCTTCAGTTCACGGTTTGCAGTGCACCAGGGAAGCACTTGCGGAGTGGATTGTTGGTCTGATCAACCAGCCGTGGATGTAGGAAAGAGTTTTTCCGAACCACGTAAAAGTCTCTGTGTTATTTACAGCTTTCAGTTTTACATTCATAACTGTGTTATTCAATTGATAAAACTGAATGCTGACTAACTGAAAAGAGAAACCTTAATCCAACTATCTGCTCCACCGAGGCTATTCGAAACTAAGTTTAATTTCCGCTGCGTATGATATCAATCTGACTCACTATCCTCTGATAGTAAGGAAGAGAGATATCATCTTCATCTTTGCAAACACGACTGAAGCCCTTACGTGGATCAGTTAAGTTCCAGTGACTTAACTGATAACTCTTTACTGAAGAGCTTTCAGTATCAGTCGTCAACCCTGTTGGTCAACACTTATTTCGGTTAAACAGGTGTCTTGTTTGCGTGTAAAGTTTCGCTTCTATCTCTGACTGAGATCCCTCTGATTGAGGTTTGTAGATAGTCATAAAAATAGCCTATAGGTGTATTCCCCCCCATACACCTATTCGAGACCCCCCGGACCTAACAATTGGTATCAGAGCAGGTTGTTCGCAAGAACTATCTGTCTCTGACTAGTTCTACTTGAACTAGATCCTTATTAAAGGTCTCGAAAAAGTTTTACTCTTTCTTATTGTTTTGTGCTTGCTACTTGCTTTATCTGCTGTTACCTGTTCTCTCTTTTTTGATGGAGACTAACCACAGCAGATTATCTTCTCTACCTATGTTTTGTATTGAAAAATACGACATATGGAAGTTTCGGCTTGAAAGCTTTCTCATTGCCCAACATTGTAGAATGTGGGAAGTCATCACCAGCGGTCCAATCATTATCACCGAAACTGTAAAAAGGGTTCCTACTGACATCCGTCAGGAACCTTACGATGAGGACCAGCCCAAGTCAAAGGCAGACTTCACCACAGAAGAAAGGAAGTAAGATGAGCTAGACAACCTCGCCAAAAGCATCATCTCCGGCACCGTTCCTGACAAGTATGTCATGAAGATCATCAAGTGCAGGACAGCAAAGGAGATGTGGGATATTCTGGAAAGAATGTGCGTAGGTTCTGAGGAGATCAAGGAGAATAAGCTTTCCATAGCTTGTCAGAAATTCGACTCCTTCCTCATGCTCAAGAATGAATCTGTCGAGGAAATGGAACAAAGATTCAATCTCATATTGAATGAAGTTCAATCCATTTCCAAAGACAAATACACTCAACGAGAAATCAACTTGAAGATTCTTCGAGCACTGCCACGAGGAGAATGGCAGATCTACTCAGTCGCTCATCAGCATAAGCCAGGATTCAGTCAGCTCCCGACAAACAAGCTTTTCTCTGATCTCATGGCAAATGAGTTCGATCTTCTGAGAAATCTTGGTAACAAGAAGGCTAGAGGATCAGACGAAGATGGTCCATCAACCTCAAGAGGAGTTGCACTGAAGGCCTCAACCAGAGAAGGCAAGAAGCAGATCAAGGAGCCAACGGAACTCAACCCTGAGGACTTCTTCAGTCAATATGCCTTGTTGACTGACAGATTCAACAAGATGGAGTCTAAGTTCCGGAAGTACAGAAGGTTCCACAAGCAGCACTACAAGGGAAAAGAAAGAGAAAGGGACTCCAGACATTCCACAGATCGAAGCGGAGAAAGGAAGTCAGCCGCTTACGACATCAAAGAATTGGAATGTTATGGATGTAGAAAGAAAGGACACTTTAAGCATGAATGTCCTGATCTGACTCCAGCTGAGCGCAGGGAACTGAAAGCAAAGAAAGATCGCAGATCTTTGAAGAAGAAAGCGATGGTTGCTGATGATGCTGACTCTTCCAACGACACATCAGAATCATCCGACTTCGACGGTTCCAGCTCAGATGATGAGAGCCGAGCCCTGATGGCCAACGAATCAGAAAGTGTAGCTGACAACAGCTACGACAATGGAATGAATGGCCCAGAGGTAAAATCTCTCACGAAAACTCCATATACTGATAACTTCCTGATGCTTTCAGGAGACCACTCAGAATCTGGAGATAGCTCATCCGTTGAAACTGACGAGTTTGATCAGCTCCTGACTGATCACTGTCAGCTGAGGAAAATGTTCGAAGATCTCCTCAAGCAGAATCAGAAAAAGGACAAGGAGATCGATGATGAACGAGCTAAACATCAGACAATCATCTACTTTCCGGATGAAACATGTCTTGATCAGCTAATCATGGAGAATAGCCGACTGGAAGAAGAGCTCAGAATCTCCAACTCAGAATGTGAAAGAGCTTCTCATGAAATCAAAAGGCTTAATCATAAGCTGGAAGAAACAGTCAAGAACTGCATGATGCAGTCTCCCATGATGAGCAACTTTCCATCGAAAGGACTGGTCAACAGCATCGGAGGAAAGGTTGCAGCTGCCAAAGGAAAGGATATCATGATCATCTCTAAGAATGATCCTTCTGAAATCACAACCTCAGAAGAATCAAGAGATCATGATATGGATGAAGTTCACAAGCGCAGACTGATGGCCAGATCAAATGTTCCACCTCCACGAAGCTACAGACGAGCTAAGGAGGCTCCCAACCAGATCATCATATTGAAAAGGCTGGAAAGCAGATTTCAGTCAAAGATCCGGGAAGGAACATCAGGAGCCAAGAAAAATCTTTCTCATCAACCCAGGGGGAAGAAAGGCCACATCAGTCAGAAACTGACATCCTCAGTTCAGTTTCAGAAAGAACAACATCCATGGAGATCAAGCAATGCTGAGTCCAGTCGAGCCATGCCACTTCCTCGACGACAAGCCACTGGACGTCAGACAAATCTCCATATGTCTGCAAAGACTAAAGTATCTCACGGAAGATACTTCGGCGAGCAAAGAAGACCTCAATCACTCACCAGACAGAACTGCTACAAGAGTGAGGCCTTCAAAAGGATTTCTCAACGGAAAAATGCTCATATGCCACCTGAAGCGCCAACGACACCGATCAGACATCCAACAATGCGCAAGAAATCAGCCAGACCAATTCTGAAGCAGATTTGGGTTCCAAAGGGAACTCGAACTAACATTGAAGGACCCAAAGCTTGATTGGGTGCCTGAAGCAACTCTTTCTTGCAGGTCAATGTCAGGAAACATAAAAAGAAGGAAGAGGCCAAAGCTTCAATCAGAACGTGGTATCTGGACAGTGGCTGCTCGAAGCATATGACGGGCTTCAAAGAATATCTATCCCAGTATGTTGAGAAAGCTGGATCCAAAGTTGCATTCGGAGACAACTCGATTGGAGAAACAAAAGGCTATGGTGTGCTCAACATGGGTAACGCCAGTATCAGTAATGTTAGCTTTGTTTCTGGTCTTAAACATAATCTGTTGTCTGTGAGTCAATTTTGTGACAGTGGTTTCACAGTGAAAATCAAAAAGGATGAATTCACTGTTAGAAACAATCAGAAGAAGGTGGTTCTGAAGGGATTCAGACAAGGAAGTCTCTACGTCGTTTCTTGGGAAGACAGCCCACCAGAAACGTGCCTCATCAGTAAAAGCAGCTCAGAGCTCAATTGGCTATGGCACAAGAGACTCAACCATCTCAACTTCAAGACGATCAACAAATTTGCTAAACATCAATTGGTAGAAGGACTCCCTTCTATTGTATTCCAGAAGAAGCAAGAATGTGAAGCATGCCTCAGAGGAAAGCAGACGCGGACATCATTCAAGTCAAAGACAGGACACTCCTCTGAAAGGATTCTGCATCTACTTCACATGGATCTGTTTGGCCCGATCACTCCAAGAAGCTACAACGGTAGGAAGTACACCTTGGTAGTTGTGGATGATTATTCACGATATACCTGGGTTATCTTTCTTTTCAAAAAGAAGGAGACACTGGAGGAACTGCCAAAGCTGTTGAAGAGACTGAGCGTTGAAAAGGAAGTCAACATCATCAGCATCAGATCAGATCGTGGGACTGAGTTCCTCAATACTGTCATTCGTGAGTATTGTGATGAACAAGGAATCAGTCATCAAACTTCTGCAGCAAGAACTCCACAGCAGAATGGAGTTGCAGAGAGAAGAAACCGGTCTCTAAAGGAAGCAGCAAGGACGATGCTAGCCGAGTCAAAACTCCCCTTGAAGTTTTGGGCCGAAGCAGTCAACAACGCATGCTACACGCAGAATCGCTCCTTCCTCACTCAGAGACATGGAAGAACTCCATACGAGTTATGGAAGAACAGAAAGCCATCGATTGCCCACTTTCATGCTTTCGGTTCTAAGTGTTTCATACACAACAACGATAAGAAGAGGTTGAACACCTTCGATTGCAAGGCTGATCCAGGAGTCTTCCTTGGATACTCCGGAACAGAACGTTCAAGCAAAGCTTATCGAGTGTTCAATACTCAAACTCTATGTGTAGAAGAAACACCTCATGTGATCTTTGATGAGTCTACAGATGGTTTCAGGGAACAAGATGCTGAAAAGAATGTTCAGATCACTGAAGGTTCCAAAGCTGAAATCCATACTGACGAGCCCTCTACTGTCTTGGTATGGGGACCTGGTAAGGATGAAGATACTGAGATGATTCAGTATCAGAAGATCAACCAACGGTCTGAAGTTCAAACTGGAGCCAATACAGATGGCAATAGTCAAGGGGGAACTCCAGTTGCTGAAGTTCAAGTTGAACGCGCAGAAGCCGCCCCAGCTCAACTCTCCCCTGCTCCAGAAAGTGCTCAACATCCCAGAGCTATTCTAACTGAAGAAGCTCCACCATCTCCTGAAGAAATCAAGAAATATCGAAGATGGTTTGAACTCCACTCTAAGGAGAACATCATTGGAGAACCATCAGATGGCGTCAAGACTCGGAGATCTATGTGCAACCTCGTCTTCGACATCAATCAGAACTGCATCAACGAAGATAAGAATTTCAGCTGTTTCTTATCAACTACAGAGCCGAAGGATATTGAAGAAGCTCTGAAGTCCACAGAATGGGTCATCGCAATGCTAGAAGAACTCAATGAATTCAACCGGAATTCTGTTTGGGAGCTTGTGGATCGACCAGACGATGCAAAGGTGATTGGCTTGAAATGGATTTTCAAGAACAAGAAAGACGAAGAAGGAAACGTTGTGAGAAACAAAGCAAGGCTTGTGGCTAAATGATACAGTCAAGAAGAAGGAATCGACTACGACGAGACATTTGCCCCAGTTGCCAGATTGGAAGCAGTCAGACTCTTCTTAGCTTTTGCAGCTCACAAAGGTTTCAAGGTACACCAAATGGATGTCAAGTGTGCATTTCTCAATGGAGTGCTCACAGATGAAGTCTATGTAGAACAACCTCCAGGATTTGAGGCTGCTGGACCAGAAAAGGTGTACAAGCTGAAGAAAGCGCTCTATGGGTTGAAGCAAGCACCAAGAGCGTGGTATGATACTCTCTCGGAGTATCTAGTTGAACAAGGCTTCAAAAAGGGATCTGTGGACAGAACGTTGTTCACTCTCAAAGAAGGAGAAGATCTCTTGCTTGTTCAAATTTATGTCGATGACATAATCTTCGGATCCAAATCCGAACACATGTGCAATAAGTTTGCTGACATCATGAAGAACAAATTCCAAATGTCCATGATGGGAGAAATGAATTTCTTTCTCGGATTGCAAGTCAAGCAGACCAAAGAAGGAATACTGATCAGCCAGTCCAAGTATGCCAAGGAGCTGATAGCTAAGTTCGGTATTCAGCACATGAAGTCAGTCAAGATCCCAATGAACACAAACTGGAAAGTTGATCCAGGTTCAGAAGGAAGCTCTGTCTCTTCGAAGAAGTACAGAGAAATCATTGGATCTTTGCTGTATTTGACTGCGAGCAGACCAGATATCGCATTTGCAGTCGGGGTTTGTGCAAGATATCAATCAGATCCTAAGGAAGCTCATTTAGATGCAGCTAAGCGGATTCTGAGATATCTCAAGGGCACACCCAATTTAGGATTGTGGTACCCAGCAGAGGACGACATCAAGCTCACCAGATTTTCAGACTCCGACTTCGGTGGATACAAGCTTGATCGCAAATCAACCTCCGGAACATGTCAATTCCTAGGCAACAAGCTCATCTCTTGGTTTTCTAAGAAACAGACTTCAGTCGCCACCTCTACAACTGAAGCTGAATATGTTGCTGCCGGAAGCTGCTGCTCACAAATCCTGTGGTTAGTCCATCAACTAAAGGACTATGGGATCGAGGAAAAGGAAGTTCCTATCTATTGCGACAGCTCCAGTGCTATTGCAATCTCCCAGAATCCAGTTCATCACACCAGAGTCAAACATATTGAGATTCGACATCACTTCATTCGTGATCATGTCGAAAAGAAGAATGTCTCTGTGGAATGGATTCCCACTGCTATTCAGAGAGCGGACTTGCTGACCAAGGCTCTTCCAGAAGAGAGGTTCAACGATCTTTGTGCAAAGATTGGCCTCATCAACCCTGAAGAGTGATGCTGTGTTTGAAGATTTTCTCAAACAGTCATGCTGACTGGTGGTCAACCAACTGCTGCTTCTACGATCGTCGACGTAAAAAGCAATGAAGTCCAAGTGCTCATCTGAAGAGGAAGTCATCCTGATGAATCATCCAGGATCACGTGGTATCAACTGACTACTATGTTCAGTTGATCAGTAAGTATTTTAAAATGATTACCTTTTCAAAATCAGTTATTTCAGTTTAGAGCTTTAAGTTTTTAGTTCAAAATCTTTTCTCTAACTGATCAGTTTCTTTCAAAAACTTTAACTGATTATTGGAATTGTTGGAATTGGAATATCCGAAATAGGACAAGATTTTTATAAAGTGAAAATCTGTTTTGATTGAACTTGTCCTGATCTTTTTGCCAAAAATCCTTCCAACCTTTTTGCCTCTGCAATAAAATTTCTTGGAACGCTCATTGACATGACATATGTAATGATGCCTTTTGAAGTCCCTCGCAGTGACGGCGGACGCGAAATTTTTTCTTCAATTGCATTTAAGGCACAGTTTTCGAAAAAACCTTTTCATCTTCTACATGGTTCACATCTTGTCTATTTATACCATGTTGTCTTCATAGTATTTCTGCATCAACTAACAACTCTCCACAGCTTTCACTGTGAGAAAAAGTTTCAATTGTTTCCAAAGTTGCAGAAAAATTGTTCCGACTAACGGAGAAATCTATGACTGCAAAGTCATGGAGTGGAAGAATGACGCTCATAGTCTTGGTCTTCACCGGACCCTTCCACTGGATCACAACGTCTCTCCGGCGTCAAAGTTTGCTCTACCCTCACTTGTATCCAGCGAAACGAGCGTCTTCCATCCTCATGCCCGGTGCATCGGTTTGAAGTACCTGTCTGAAATAGGACAGACTTCATCGTCTTCACATGGAGGCCTCTTGCCCACTGTGAAGCTTCGATGCCAAGCAACAACAATGAGCAGGAGCTCGTTGTCAACCGGTGCAAGATCGACAGCGTATATCCTCACGATAGCCGCTGATTCGATTTTCCTTCCCCACACAACTCTCCTCATTTGCTTCTTTCTCTTCACCATCAACCCTCCTCTCAACCTCCTTTGGTTTGCATGATTGCTGCTCTCTTCTTCCCAGTTTCGAGAGCCATGCAAACCTAAACCCACCCCTTTCTTCGTCTCCTTCCATGTCTCCTCACCCATCTTTCATTTTTCTTTTCTAAACCCTCCGCCTTCTCCGTATACCTCTGACCCTCAGCATCTTTCTCTGGACCATTCTGCGATTCAGTTTCCACGCAGTGGTCTTAGCTTCATCCTTCAGTCAAAATCCCACCTTTTTGATGTTGCCAAAAAGGGGGAAATTCTTAAGAGACTTATTCTCAAAAGACTGAAGACGATCAAGCAAAATGATCGTCCTATTTCATCAGGATGATCATGAGGAAGATACACCAAGAGGAAGAGACCTCAATTCAACGGAAAACAAGTGAGAGTGGAACAAGCTTAGGAACATTGAAGACACGAAGACAGAAGATGAAGATCAAGAAGTTCAAGGCGCAGCCAAGCAGACAGCTGGAGTCCATGGTTTATCCATGATGTTTTTGTTTTACTTTTTACTCCAATGTAAGTCTTGCTCTGTACCTAGACTGATGTCTTATCAGTCCGTTTAATGAAATGAACATCTTATTGATCTCACCCTGAAGACAATGACTCTTTGTCCAGGCTCTGATTTATGGTTATTTTTCTGTCTTCTTGCTGTTCTGTGTTTAGAACTGTTTTTGTTCTTGCTCTGAGTACAAGTTATTTAGGTTCTGTTGTTAAGGGGGAACAGCTTTCACCCCTTGTCTAGAACTTGTACTGTGAGCTCAGTCTTTTTGCTGTCTAGAACTGCTGTGTGGTTTTGGCATCATCAAAAAGGGGGAAATTGTTGGGAACCTTGTGGAATATCCTAACCCTTGTTTTGATGATACCAAAATTTATAGGACTTAAATGTAATAGACTAGAATCGTTTTTGAACTCAAGTGTTAGAGTTCGTTTTTAGTTTAGTTGCGGTGTCGAAGACTGAAGAATGAAGACTGAAGACTGAAGACTGCAGTTACCAACTGAAGTATCAGTTGAAGAATCAGTTGAAGACTGATTATTTAATGCGCGCCATGGACTGATCTAAAGTCAAGTATCAGTTGAACATTCCTCCTAGGACTGATCTTCCAACGTTCAGAGGAAGCCACGTACGCTCAAGTACAGCCGCATTAAACGCAGAGATATCTCAATATCTTATCTCTGCAGAGGTCATTCCTATCTGGTGGTTACTTTTCAGAGATATCACATCTCCTGTCCATCAAAGAGAGCCGTTTCCACACAGACAAGGAACCTCGAAGATTGAAGCCTCAGCCCAAATTCGAATTGCTCTCCAACGGAAGAAATCTTGAGGACGATTTACGCCAACGGATCTATTCAAGAGTTCTCCTACAAATAGCGCTCGAGGATCACTTCAATCTTCACCGATTCAACGACATAAGCTGAAGCTCTGCCGAAATAGCTACTCAGCCTAAAGCTTAAACCGCCCAAAGCTTGAATCGAAGAAGAGAATTCCAAAGCCAAAATCAGTCACTGCTGATTACATACATTCTCTTAGACCCTAGGCATATATTCTGTGTACCCAGAAGCCAAAGGTCAAACTTGCTTCAAAGAACTCGTTCTTTGTAAGTATAGTTGGCACTCGTTTAAACCTCTCCCCCATAAGAGTGTTTGAGTGACTCGGAGTTTCATAAGGTGTTCTGAACTCTGATAGGGAAGTCTGAGCACGAGGTGTGCTTAGCAAGGAAATCCTGCGCGAGCTGTGTAGGTGCTGAAATCCTGCGCGAGGTGTGTAGGTAGGGAAACCCTACGCGAGGTGTATAGGTGCTGAAGAGAGAGTTTATCTTCAGTTCACGGTTTGCAGTGCACCAGGGAAACACTTGCGGAGTGGATTGTTGGTCTGATCAACCAGCCGTGGATGTAGGAAAGAGTTTTTCCGAACCACGTAAAAGTCTCTGTGTTATTTACAGCTTTCAGTTTTACATTCATAACTGTGTTATTCAATTGATAAAACTGAATGCTGACTAACTGAAAAGAGAAACCTTAATCCAACTATCTGCTCCACCGAGGCTATTCGAAACTAAGTTTAATTTCCGCTGCGTATGATATCAATCTGACTCACTATCCTCTGATAGTAAGGAAGAGAGATATCATCTTCATCTTTGCAAACACAACTGAAGCCCTTACGTGGATCAGTTAAGTTCCAGTGACTTAACTGATAACTCTTTACTGAAGAGCTTTCAGTATCAGTCGTCAACCCTGTTGGTCAACACTTATTTCGGTTAAACAGGTGTTTTGTTTGCGTGTAAAGTTTCGCTTCTATCTCTGACTGAGATCCCTCTGATTGAGGTTTGTAGATAGTCATAAAACTAGCCTATAGGTGTATTCCCCCCCCCCCCCATACACCTATTCGAGACCCCCCGGACCTAACAATGTTTCTCTAATATTTAATTGCACAATGAATGTACTAGTATAATATAGGAGTAATACTTTTGTTTTGTTTTTCCATTCCATTTTCTTTTTCATTTTTGTTTTATTTTTTATTTTCGTTATTTTTATTAATTTATTTCACAATTATAATAATTACTTCCTATTTTATATTTTAAATTTTGAGTTCATTAAATTTATTATAATATGATTTAATTGAGTAACTATTGATGTGCTCAATGCATGATATTATTTTCTTAATTATGTCCATTTTTGTAAAAAAATTAATTTGTTATTTCAAGTTTACTAATTTATTATAATATAATTTTCCTATAGTATATTTTTATGAATTATCGATCGATGTGCTCAACGTATGAAAATATTCCCACAATTATAGTTATACATTGATGATTTATAAGTTTTATTTCAATAATACTATTTTGTTATCATTTATTCATTAACCTATATTTTTTATGAAATAATCAAAGAAAGTAGTTAATGTATGATATTATTCTAAACATTTTAGCCATCCCTTCCTATTTTATATTTTTTTAATTTCAAGTTAACTAATTTATTGTAATATAATGTTCGGTAGTAACCAATCGATGCGTCAGCATATGATATTATTTTCACTACTATAGTAATTTAATTTTATGTTTTAGTTTTTTATTTTGAGATCACTAATAATTTAAATAAATAAATACTTATTATATATGTAATATATTAATAGAATATTAAAATCAAATTTATATATATATATATATATATATATATATATATATATATAGGGAGAGGTTCAAATAAGAACCACTAATAAAATAAGAACGGAGAACCATTTTAAGCCATTCGATCATCAAGATCTACGGTGGATGCATCATCTTGGTGGATGGATGCAGGTGCTGGGTTCGAATCCTGAAGGGAGCAAAAAAATTATTTTTTTCTGATGCATTAAATTTAATAGCGGATGCATTAATTTGTATAGCAGATGCAGTAATTTTATTGATTCTTATGTTCTCACGATAATTGTGGTTCTCACTATAACCTCACCCTATAATATATATATAATTCATTAAAAAAATTATAATTAATCAACATTCATTAAAAAAATAATCCAACATCCATATAAAAAAATATTATAATTCAAAGACATTTTGATAACAATCTATCAAAACACCTCCCTAAACATTATCTTCAGTCTCATCATCTTCGTTTCCATCGTTTCCATACATTGACCTATTTTCCCACATAGCATTAGCAATACTTGCTTTCCATGCATTAGCTTCATTCCTCTGAGACAGCTGGCTTTGAGAAATATATTCCAAATTGTCTGCATCATTCTCTACATCTGGTGCAGCATTCTCTACTTCATCTTCGACTGGAAATTCATCAGTACGACACTCCTTTCGAAGAAAATTATGTAATCCAACACAAGCCAATACAAACTCTGCTTGTGTTTGAAATGAAAACGGAGGAGCTATTTTGAAAATTGTGAATTGTGATTTGAAGATTCCAAAAATTCGTTCAATCACGTTTTGCAATTTTGCATGTCGAAGATTGAACAACTCATCTACATTTATGGGATGACGACCTTGACCACCGAAATCTTTAAGATGATATCGAACACCACGTAACGAAGCCAAAAACTGACGGCGATTAGCAAATCCACAATCCACTAGGAAATATTTACCTTGAGGCACATGAAGCCCATTAGGTCTCGATAATGCGTCACTTAAAAGTTATGAATCATGGGCCGAGCCTTCCCATCCACTAAGCACATAGATGAACTGCAAATCAAAGTTGCAAGCTGCCAAAACATTTTGAGATTGCACCCCATGACGGTTACGATAACTGCTTACGTCTCTGCCTATGACCATGGCCGGGATATGAGTTCCATCTATAGCTCCGATACAATCCTAAAATAAAGTGAATATGTTATACAAATAAAGCATAAAAAATTGATATACTACAATAGCAACAATATAATATCGAAATAATCCATACCTTGAAGAAAGGATTAAATCTTGTACTTTCTCGAATTTTAGTGGGTATTGTTGTTGTCGGCTTAACCATCATGTCCGGTGCTATGGTGTTCAATGCTCTCAAGATTTTATTGAAGTTCCGACTAGTAGCAAAATGCGAATGATCAAACCTTTGACGAACATTACAATAATGATCGTTGTGTCCAACAATGATCAAGAATGTTGCCACCATTTCTTCAACAGTTGTGTATCGTGTATCTTGAACATGGGTTTTCTCTCTAATGATCCGGCATAATTTGATAAAGACATCCGGATACATTCTATACAACTGCCGAAAACTCTTTGGATCTCTGTCGAGCATATTACGTACAAAATGGAATCATTCCCTAGTCTTTGGTCGTCGCATCAAAGAGTTGTCAATAGTTAGAGGAATCGTCATAATATTTCCCAATAAAATGATAATTGCCTTAGTTGCCTCCATCAAGAGCCTAACCTGATCACAAAATTCAAGCTCCATTTCTGTTTCAATTTCATCTTCAAGTTCATCTTTCATTTCCTCTTCAATTTCATCCTCAATTTTATCTTCATAATTCATGCTGCCATATAAAAAAATGAAACAATAATAAAAAAAATACGAATTCATTAATGATCAAAAGAAAGATTAAAAATAAAACACCAACAAAACAATGTACTTATAAAAACATGGTTAAAAAAAAACATAGTTTCCAAAATATGATTGAAATCATCACTATCCCCTAATCTTTAATCTTAAAAGCTATCCAACGTGCTCGTTCCGCAATAGTCATTTTCAAAAATTCATCTTTCTTTGTCTTGGTATCAAGCAAGTCAAATGCTTTCACGCGAATGTCATCAGTCAAATCAGGGATTTCTTTGATAGCATCCCAAGTTGTATAAGTTTTTTCTCTTTCTCTCTTCTCTAGCATAGTATCTCGTTTCACCAAGAGGCTTTGAACTCCATCCATTGTGGTAGTGATTTTTTTAACTTCTGCCATGAATTCCTGATGCGATCTATTTTCAGTGTGACCAGAATTTATCTCAAACTGGCCTCTAGTTCTTTTGGCGGGAGCTCTTCTCTGAGTGGACTCCACAGACACTTCAGGAAATACCAAAGGTGATTTGGAACCGGATGATGGCGGATCATCTTGAGTCAGTCCTACAAACGCCTCATTTTCAACATCATAATTCAACTCCTCTATGTGCGGAGCTCTATTTTCATCAGCTCCTAATGTCCTGGCATCAGCAGCACTACCCAATCCAATTGAGTTTTTGCCTACAGCCACACGTTTCCAAGTCTTCATAATCCGGACAATTTTCATGGCGCAAGTATGCATCTTTTGGGTGAGCCTAACATAATAAAGAATATATTTATTAATTAATAATATTATTTAAATAACATTGTTTTAAAAAAATAATTCCTAACAAGTTTACCTAACAGTATGCATCCCATACTTCATCTGGGACCGTGAAATTTTTAGCGTTGTTGTCATAGCCAAAACCAGAGTTAAACTTCATGAGTGTTGAATAAGCAGTCCAACGGGTCTTAAACCATTTGATACGGCTTAGGTAGTGGTTATAAGTCTTATTACAACGAAGTCTTTGATTAAGAAGAGGAAGTATTCTTTCTTCAACAGTTGCTTTGCTAAAGATACCACTATTATCACGCCATCCCCAATTCGCAAACTCAACCAAAATTTCTAACAATACATCGCTTTGTTCCTTAGTCCATGGTTCATAGACTGCCCTCTTTTTCGTGTCTTGTTGTTGAGAATCTCCCATGATAATATTACTAGACACAAAATATATATACGTATATAGTACTATAATAATGAATAAAAGAAAGTATAAATAAAAATAACAAAAACTATAATCAACTCGCATGCAATAGAAAAACAGAATATAGCTGCTAACAAATTATAAAGATTCAAGGTTTATGCATTATAAAAATTGAATATAAAAATAATATAAAGATACAAGATTTATGAGAGAATACCTTGCTAATAGCCAATGCAGAACCCTAAAATTGTGTTTTTTTTCGAGTCTGGTTCAAATTTTGTGTGATGAAATAAAAGGACGGCTGCTACTACTATTTATGAAGGATTTGCTGGGCCCAACGACTGCTAGAGCCCAGCGATCGCTGGCTTGTCCCAGCGGTAGCGGCGCCCCAGTGATCGCTGGCATAGTTGGACACGAGCCCCACGAATCTTGGTCGGCCCAGCGACCGCTGGCTTGTCCGAGCGGCCGCGGCGCCCCAGCGATCGCTGGCTTTGTTGGACACGGTCGCTGGGTCCCAGCGAGCGCGGAGATTTTGCAAAATTTGTGAATTCTTGTGGTCTGTCCTCGAATTTGTTCATGCCTATTTTTTGAGCAAAATCATTGAAAGTCACTCCAACTTTAAAGTCCATAGATTAACGAATACACCCAGACTTTAAAAGACTTTTAAAAGTCCTGAACGAATACACCCAAACTTTAAAAGACTTTTAAAAGTCTTGAACGAATACACCCAGACTTTCATAGACTTTTAAAAGTCTTGAACGAATACACCCAGACTTTAAAAGTCTGCAGAAATCTATAAAAATCTTGAACTAATACACCCCCCTTAGTAAACTTAAAATTTACCCACTCAAATAAAAACTTCAAAAAAATATCCATTTTTGTGTTAAATGACTAAACTGTCCCTAAGATTAAAATTAAAAAATTACCCACTCTTAATCCCTATCAGTTTCTCTCTCACTCTGCATAAAGCTCTCTCTCTTTCTCTCTCTCTCTCCCCCCCCTTTCTTTCTCTCTTCCGGCGGCGGATCGGACTACGACAGTGGCAAGAGGTGAGCGCGGCGGACGATGTAGATCTTGTGGCGGCTGAGGGCAGCGATCCTTGCGGCCTGCTACTCATCTGGCCAAAGAAGGGACGAAGGGGTACTCGGCGGCGGCAGCCTACGGGCTATTCGTCGGAATTTCTAGGGGAAGAAGAATCGAGAGGCGAGGGCACGGCGGAGCTGCTGCGGCTGCGATAGTGGTGGTGATTCGCCGGATTTGAGATGGAGGAGGATTTAGGAATTCTAGATTTTGGGGACTTTTCTTCGTATTCAGCGATTTGAGGCTCTCGGTCTTCTTCGAGTCAACAGAAGACGGCGGCGAGTACATGGATTACGATTTCCCGCTTCCTCCTGCTTCTGCGATGGCTTCTAATGGTGAGCATTGGATACTTTCTTCTTCGCCATCACTTCTCCCCTGGTATTGGTGGTAGAGAAAGTGGAGGATGAGGATGTTCGCTTCATTTGCTTTGATGGAGGCTCTCTGGTGCTCTGTGATCGAAAGTGAGTTTGGAGATGATGAGTTGGATGAATTTTGTAGGATTTAAGGAGTATTTTGCTATGCTCATTTGTTAATTTTTTCTTCAAGACTACTAATTTTACTTTACACTGCAAAATGATTGTAAATTGATGATTAATTTCTCAAATTAATCATTGAGTAATTAAATCTTTCAAATTGATGAAAATCACAATTTTTTTGAATTAACAATCAAATCTAGGGATGTCAATGCAGCCCGAAATCCGTGGGCCGACCCGAATAACCCGACAAAATTAGAGGGTTAGGGTTGAAAAATCGCAACCCGAAAAAACTTCCAGCTCGATTAGCCTGCATCCGACTAACTCGGAACCCGATAGGGCTAGCCCGAAAACCCGGTGGGCTGACGGAATTGTGACTGATGCATCCAGTTACAACTTCTGCTATGTTTAGATCTATGATATTTGCTTAAATATATATGTGTAGCCTCATTAAAAAAAGTGAAATTAATTAGTTAGAATATGTGTGTGTGTGTGTGTGTGTGTGTGTGTGTGTGCAATCTCATTAAAACAAGTGAAATTAATTACGGGTTTTTTGTAGAAATTGATTATTAGTATCTCATTAGTTAGAAATTAATTATTAGTATCTCATTTTAAAGTGATATCAATTTTTTTTTCTGTCAATGAGACGTGCATGGCAAATCCACTAATTATTCAGTAATAATCCAGATTGATTCTAGTGCTATATACATGTTAAATTTTACTATCTCATTTTAATATAATTTTATTTTTGTAATCTTGAATATCTTATATTTTTGCATTTCATGCTTTGCTATATAATTTATATCTTTAATATCTATATATATTTTATACATTATACATTAGATCATTAGGAATAATAAAATACAAATGATAATTTTATTTTTACGCCTTTAACCTAATTAGCCCGATGGGCTAGCCTGAAACCCGAAAGTTTAGGGTTACAGTTGAAGATTTACAACCCAAAAAAATCTCCAACCCGATTAGCCCGCACCCGACTAACCCGGAACCCGATAGGGCTAGCCCGAAAACCCGATGGGCTGGCCCGATTGACATCCCTAATCAAATCTATGAATTTACAATTAAAACTAGAATTCACGACCAGCTCGATGAATTCACAACTAAATCATTAGTGTTGGTTGTGAATTTAAATTTTAAAATTTGAATTCACAATTAGAAATAATGCTAGTCGTGAATTTATGTTTTAAAGCTTGAATTCACGGTTAACAATATTTATAGTTGTGAATTCATTTAAAACTTGAATTCACGATTAATACTATATATAGTTGTGAATTCACGACAAACAATATTTCTAGTTGTGAATTCACGCGAGTTCACGACTTACACTATTTATAGTTGTGAATTCACGTTTTAAAACTTGAATTCACGACTAACACTGTTTTTAGTTTTGAATTCAAACTTTAAAACTTGAATTCACAACCAAAATATATTCTGGTTATGAATTCGATGGGGTGTGAAATGCGCGGGTATTTTTAAAATTTTTATATACAATGGTAAAATGGTAAGTGTGGGTATTTTTATAAATTTTTATTTTAGTAGGTAATATTTAAGTATACTAAAAAAAATAGGTTATTTTTAAAATTCATTTTAATAATAATAAGAGAGAGAGTGAGAGAGACAGAGAGTGCTTGGCTGTACGTGCACTATAGAGTAGTACACTATGGATGCCCCAAAGCCACGCAAAATTGGAAAAGAGAAGAAAATAGGAGTGCAATATCTTAATGGAAATGCAAACACACACGTAAAATTGATCCAAAGGTTGACACCTAAGTGAATTCATAAATGAGTAGATTTTACTTGAAGGGGTGGTTTTCAGTTAGCCAGTTGTTTTCTTACCAACCAATAACGCTAATGCTTAATAACCCACTCTTTATAAAATAAAACCTCCTCTCTCTCTCTCTCTCTTTTTTATCAAGATTAAATCCATCATTTTAAAGTTGACCACTTGACTGCACACAATTTCTATTTACTAACCAAATCATGTACTTAATTTTTGTTCCAAATATAATATTTTGAATTAATATTTCGTTGTGTGGATTTTTTTTTCATTGTAATCTATCAACGATCTTCAATTTTCGCAAACAAACATGAAATTTAATTCTAACTCTAAATATTAGTATGCCCTTTAGGTAGTAAACAGCTCTATAAATTTATATAATACTAGATAGATTAGTGTATAAATTAAACTAACACTAGTAGTATATTTTAAGTAAGCAGAAACAAAACTGCAATTAATAAAATGGAAAACTTGCAACTTTAGCATTTAAATATAACAATAAACGCCAAAAATTGTTAATTAAATTATACAAATTGTTAATTATTAAGTAGCAACCCAATATATTATCTGTTGATCAACCTCGTCTGACAAAATTTAAACTTCAATAATCTTCAATGACAACACCAAAACAACCACCAAGATAGATAACTTTATTCCAATAAACATTTTACATTACATTTAAAATAAGAAGGAAAACATTAACACCTAGCCAACAAATATAAATAACCACTGGCCACCAGGTCCTCACTTAAGTGAAGTGACCCGGGTTCGATCCCTCTTGGGAGCGAATTGGAGATTGAAGATATAAGGTGGATTTGGTGAATGGGAGAGATAAGGTGGTTCTTGGAGTGGATGGGGAACTAACTACTAACATCTAACATGACTTTGCCCGATCAAAAAAAAAAAAAAAAAAAAATATAAATAATACTAATTAGCACTACTCCAAAACACATACAATAACCCTAATTAATTAATCAAGCTACCATGGAAGAATGGCACAAAAAATGTCGCCATTAACCCAAAACCAAAAGTTAAGATTCAATTTAATTTCCCCCTTTCCTAAACAGTTAGTAATCACACATTGATAACAAAGATCAATCAGTTGAGCAGTAGCAATCCTCTGAAATGAAAGCTAGCAAAAAAACGGCACTCCAAAAAACAGAGGATCATGATGAGCTCCTAAATTAAAATTCGCTAATCCTCGAATCCGGTCTGTTTCCAGATGGCATTTCTGAGGCTGCTCAAATCCCTGCCCTTGAGAGTCCGCCCGATCCCTTCATGCACCGACAGAGACGCCACTCTCGTCCTCGCCAAATACTCGTGAGGGGGCATTCGCTCATTTTCCTCGTCGTCGGCATCCTCGTCGCCGGCGCGTCCCCTGCACTCGCCCCTCAGGATCTTCGACCAGTCCGGAATGTTCACCGGCAGAGATTTCGCGCCGATCGGAGCGTCGGCGGTCTTCCGGAGGGGTTTCCGCAGCGGGCGCGGGCTGTTGGAAATGGATTTTCTGGTCTCCGTTTGGTCGTTGTTGTTCCAGACGTCGGCTTCGTCGAACTCGAATTGATCGGCCGAGGAGAGCCTGGCTGCGCCGCCGAGGTAGCGGTGGCTCTTGGCTGCTGCCATTGCAGTTGTTGTTGTTGGGGTTGGGAATGTTGGGATCGATGAGAGCAGACTTTCTTTTTCAAATTTGCAGGTGGACGAGTTTGGCTGTAATGCTCTGAATATATATATAATGTTTGTTTTGGATAAGCTCTGCCAATAATTCTGCCCTTTTTTAATTAATTTAATAGAAAAAAATTCTTACCAATAAGAGGAGTTACGTAGAGTTTATTAGGAGGTGAAATGTAATTGAATATCCGAATGAGGAAAATTATTTTATTCGGGTCGGATTTTGTAGTTTGGATTGATTAAATCGTATACTCAATACGAAATCTGTGTTTATGGGATGCGTATATGTTATTGTATTTTATTTTTGGGATTTTTGTTTATCAGATAGGTGTCTGCACATGGAATAAACTTTATACTAATTGCCATTTATGTTGATGTTTGTATCTATCATGGAAATTTACGTGGTCTTTTTTCTCAGCAATTAATTGCACTTTAATAATATAAATATTTTTTCAGCTCTTCTAAATATATATATATATTTTTTTTGAATTCTAAATAATTTATTCTCTAGTCTTCACTTTTCAAACTTTAAAGTCACAAAAAACAAAATGAGAGACAAAATGAGAGAAGTACACACACTGACACACATATATAGAGAAGAAAATCAAAGGATAAGTCCACAATATATAGATCACAAGTTCAATGTGATGGTTTTCAAATAAAAAAGAAAAAAGCACATGTGATTGGTATTAATAATAATAATAATAATAATAATAATAATAATAATAAGATTTCACTCCTCAGTTATAATTGATCAGCAACTGTGATTGTTCCCACCTAGTACAACCATACCTTTTTTTCTATCCTTTAAATGTGATGTCTTTAAATCTCATACGAAACTACAAAATGAATAAAAAAAGTTTTCAAAAACTAAAAACAAAACAAAAACAAAAAGAATAAAAACGAAAGGCATCCATCTGCGCAAAAGGTCAAAAGTTCAATCATATGTGGATGCATGAGCATGGCACACCAGATCACTTGAATCACACTTTCTCTTGATTCTAAAGTTTGTCTTTTTATCAATATTTTACACATTAATTAAATATGATCACAGCGAAAAAGTACAAACTTTTTCAATTCTGTAATTTTACATAATTTTTATTAACATTGCAATTACAACATTCCCAGTTATAACCTCGTAAAAACTTGGCCAAAAAATTGAGGATGTTGTGATTGCAAAAACAATAAAATAGAAGATAACGTTGTGATTACAATATTTTCACATGGTGTTATAATTAAAATTTCGAGTACAAGTTATACTATTTGATGTGAATTGAGTCTTTAATATGTAAATAAAACAAAATGCAACTGACATTCAGAACTTTTGGTGGTTCGTAGTGGAGTGGAGAGATGCAACAAATAAGCAGCGTCTGTTTCCAATTTAAGAAAATAAGAAGCGGAAGGGCATATTATTTTCATTATTTAATTTAATATATAAAAATGGTAACGATGTGGCACGAGATTAAATTTGACCAACAATCTGTACGCCCCAAATTTATGAGCATGATGTGTCCGATCCATAAATTAGCAACCCATTTTACTTTTATATAAAAATAATAATTGCCTTTTTTCACGTTCAAGCTTATCGGTTTGCACTTGTAGTTAGAAGTTAGTAGGAGTTGTGATGCATTTGTGGATACAAGTGGCGACTCGATCAAAGATTGTCTACTCAGATATGCGCTTGCTACGTAATACGTCAAATAGTATTGTACGTGATGTATGGCGCTTTCATTTGAATCCAGAGCATCCACATCGACTGATTGATTATTGTGAATGGCTCGAGTCAGTAAATTTGACGAGTCAATCTATGCAATCTCGAATCAATGTATGTGATGTATGGCGCTTTCATTTGAATCCAGAGCATCCATATCGACTGATTGATTATTGTGAATGGCTCGAGTCAGTAAATTTGATGAGTCAATCTATGCAATCTCTTTGATTCGAGATGAGACTTGTTCCATTGAGTCGAATTCAATGATTAAAAATGCGTGTATTATAGGCGCCGAATTAAAAATAAAATAAATAAATAAATAAAATTTAAATTATTTTCTTTTATTCTATAAATACCTATTAACTATAACACAATTTTCATAATAAAAATCAAGGTTCTCTTCTTCATTCTCTCTTAATTTACTTTTAATCTCTTTCAAATTTTTTCATCTAATAAATTCCAACAATCTCAATTTCTTTTCTTCAAATTAATGCGACGGTCTTTTCGGGCTGTATTACCAATCAAACCTCACGGGAATGAACTTGAGGATACGGAAGAAGGTCATAGCTCGGCCGAGCCCCAATCGAGGCCGGCAGCACCGAGATAAAAGGGCAAAAAGGCAGCGGGGGAAGAAGGTGAAAAGAGGAGGCGCCACACTTACACGCTTAAAGAAATCGATCTCATCGCCTGTATTTGGATCGAGGAGTGATGCCATCTGTAGTGTCGACCAAAAAAAGGATGCCTATTGAGGGAAAGTGTTGGAGAAGGTAAACACAATAGTGCCCCAAGCCGTTCACCATCCGACACGTGAAATCTCATCGGGGGCGTGTCATTACACGGAATTAGGGATTAAGGTGTCTAAATTAGACATTTCCACCCCCAAAACAATCAGCAACGTCAATTGATAACAATTATTGAGCAATCACGCGTGTGTGTTGGCCTAATATTAGTAACAAGTTATTGCTTAAGACTTTGAGGTTCTGGGTTCAAGTTCTCTGTCGCGTGGTCTTTAAATTTCTTTATTTAATTCATAAAAAAAATTAAAAACTAAAAAAGCAATCATCTAACTTAATTAATCTCAATTACTCAACCATCAAAAGTTGCAACTGTATCACGAGCAAGAGTTCGTGCACGACAGTCTTTGCTGATAGGATGATGCAATATTCAAGCGTGTACAATGTACATATTATAGAGCTTATAGAAACACTACTCGTTATAGAAACATTGATCTTGAAGCTCGCAGAATGGTCTATAGTGGGGAAAGAAGCATTTTAGATTATGCATGGAGTAGATAACATGTGTAGGTCCTCATATAAGTGCACCAATTATTTAACCACTTCGATTATTTACTTTTGTTTCTTATGAGATTGGGATTATGTTGATTGATTGTAATCTATTTTCTTATCTTTATCGATAAGGGTGCGTTTACTTTGATGAAAAATAAATATTTTTATTATTTTTTCATTATTTTCACATGTTTGTTATAATAGTATAAAACTTTCCCTCAAAAAGGTGGAATATTTTCTTAGGCGCAGCTCATTTTCACTCATTTTCTCTCCAATGTTGGATAATAATTCCTCTGTCCCCCACAAATATACATAGGTGCTTCCAACATAGGTTTTAATGAAAAGTTTGTTAGAATATTGATAGTGGAGAAATAATTTCTCACGTAAAGGGTATGGTTAAGTAGATTGTGGGTAAAATAAATGTAGTTACTTGGGTAAAATTGAAAAAATTATCTGTGGATAGTGTCCAAAAATAGGTTGTGCATAAATTTCAGAACGTACCAAAAATAAAATGTATGTATAAATATGAGGGACGGAGGGAGTATTATCTTTGGGTAGTGATGTGAAAATATTTTTAACATTTTCTCATATTTCATCTTTAGTAAACATATGATAAAAAATGAGAAAAATATAATATTTTCTTATTTTTTCTTATCCACCATTTTCTCAAATGAAAATTTTACAACCAAAGTAAACACACCCTAATGGAAATATCACTAGATTACAAAGTTTGTGGTAAAAGGTACCGTGTCTATTATGTAGTAGTATTATCTTTTAATAATAATTTTAATAATAATAATAATAATAAAATAATAATAATAATAATAATAATAATAATAATAATAATAATAATAATAATAATAATAATAATAATAATAATAATAATAGTTTTCCTATTTTTTTAATTAATTATAAGCTTCCCCAAAAATAAATTTCTCTAACCTAAATTATTTTTTCAAATTTTTTTTTTATCATGATTTGTTATTTCCATCATATATAATTTTAAGTTTAACAAGATTTCTCTCCATAGTACAAAAATCTCTATCAGTTAAATTATTCGAACATTTTGACAACTTATAAGTTAATAATATCTTATAAGTTTTTAAAATATTTTACAAACTGTTAAAATTTATAAATTATTTAAAATAATAGTAGCCAAACACCCTTTAATCTGAAACTTTGGATAATCAACATGGCTAATCGGGATAATTGCTCGACTGGTGACGTGGTATATGTGGGTACTAAACTTATCACGTAACATATAGAAAATTTGACATAAAGAATTCACGTGGCATAGATGTAATATTTTAACTATGCACACATAGAATTGATTGAATTAATCGGGAATGGATGAGTATAGGTTGTTATTTAATAGTACATTGCATTATTATTGGCCTAGCTCACCCCCCATAAACCAATCTCCACCACGATATTAACAATAACGCCTTTAATTCTTATGGGTCTGCCTAACTATTTTTGACTTGTGTCTCTCTCTATGTGTCTATCCTCAGTCCATGCCACGAATACTTGTGGTAAAACAAGTGAACAAATACAACTTTAAGTTTCACAATAATAACATTAAAACTGTGAAAAACGATGCGTCAGATCTATCCTAATCGGCCTTGAAATTGGACTTAAATTACATGATTATTAAATTACATGATTGTGTATTTTTTAATTTTAAGAAATGATTTCTTTAATTCCATCCCTTCAATAAATATGAATCAAGCAAAATTAATTTCAATGATATAAATAATCAAGGACTTAAGATATTTTAAAATTTCAATCAATTTAACTAAATAAATAAAATAATCTTATTATTTTTATCTATCAAAGTTAATATTTCAAAATAAACGCTCCTTAAGTTTTTCGATAGGCATGAGCGTGTGAACATGACCACTAGCACATCTTTCTTCATGTTGAATTGTAACAGACTCACAATAGAACTTTTGTATGAAAATGGAAAAAAAAAAAAAAAAAAAAAAAAAAGAGGAAATAGAAACAACACGAATTTTCGAACCGAAAATCTCCAAGTATTTAAAAGTAATACTTTTAAATAAATAAAATTTTAAAGTCCATGGAATCGTGAGCTCGAACATATAACTTTTGACCTTAAACATAAATTATTTAGTCACTATGTCAATACAATTATACACACATTAATACTCATAGGGTGCGTTCATTTTGATGGATGAGAAAAGGAGGAATAACAAAAATTTATGCATTTAAATATTTCCTTTTTTTTTCACATTTTACACTCACCATTTTTCCTTCATTATTTTATTATCTCTCCTTAAAGTGAAAATAAGGAAGGAAAAATGGTGAACTTTTCTTTTGTGCAAAATATGAAAAAAGAAATAAAATATTTAAAGACATAAATTTTTGTTATCATTCCTTTTCTCATCCATCAAAGTGAACGTACCCATAGAGTCATAGTTAGTATATACATGGGTGGTGCAGGTGCAGCAATAAAATTTGTTTTGGGCCGTATCTAAGGTAATATTAGCATTACGGCCTGTTTGCTGAGTTTGCAAGATTACACTAGATTATTTTTTTCTGGAAGGCCCATTATTATTAATGCTTGATTATTAATCTGAAAATGTGTTTGCTAGCTAGTTGATTAGGATGATTAATAAAACACAGAATTACTTTCATACCCTCTATTAAATTCAGAAAACCCACTCCCTACCCTTCTAATAAACCCTGCTTGAAGTCCACGAAATCAGATTTTGAAAAACCACCATCTTTGGGAGCCATTTTTTCGCACTAAAAACTGGAAACATTTGGCGACTTTGAAAGAGAAACGTCTCTGCCATCTATGTCGTCCGTTGTCGATCACCGGCAGCTACCGATCGGAGTTTGTGATTCACCGTGGTTGCTTTCCAAATGGCTTCGAATATCCAAGGTAAAATACTTGGCGATTGCTTCAAAATTTCGTCTATCTGAACTTGCTCATACACTTTCGATTTTATTGTGAGATTATGTAGAAAAGGAATAACATTCGTTCGTTCTTGCTGGTATAACAATAGTTGTTGTTTTTCTTGTTGCAATTTCACAAATGCGATGCAAAAATCACATAAAAAAACAAAAGAAGATTACATGATTCGGACATTCAAATAAAACAATTGGAAAAATATTATGCTGTTGTTAAACTGTTCGATAAAATGCCTAAGAGAAATGACTAAATTATGCATTCATTTCTCAAGCTCAATAAGTCCAATATGGGTTTACAATTTTAATTCAAAAAACCCACTGCCCTGCGTGCTTTCTTGTTTCTATTTGAGATAGTTTATTGAATTAAAAAAGACAGTATTTTGCTATGATTATTTGAATTGCTTTTGGTTGTAGCATATCATTGCCCATTTTGTATTACTAAATTGGGGATATGGGCAAAGGTTCTCAAACACACAGACGCACTAGTCACATATACATTTTGGCAAATATATGCATGTGTATATATATATAAACTATACTGAAATGTGGTCCATTAAAGTATATAGATTGTGTTGATGATGATAGTGAAAGTGGTGGTGGACCATTGAAGATAAAAAAAAAAAAAAAAAAAAAAAAAAAAAAAAAAAAACTTAGAGATTAAGAAATGGCAGTAAAATATAGAGTGATTGAAGGTGTCAGAAATTTAGGCTCGATTTTTATTTCAGGCCCTGGTTTTATAGAACTGATTTGTGTAATACTAACTTTACTTCTATGTTACTTAATTGTATTTCTATGTTGCCACATGGAGTATTTCAGTTGTTTGAATTTTCTGCTGAACTTTACAGAGAAATAGAAATGGGGGCTAACATGTATATCGTGTATGATTGTATTTTTATGCATATGTTTGATTTAGTTGTATGTTGTATTTGGTAAGGACTTGAATCAGGGAGCAGCGATGCGAGTCGTTGCCGGGCAAATAAAACCCAACAGACTCGCCGATCATGGTCTACGAGGGAGGAGCTTGTGTTGTTGTCTGCTTTGAAATAATTAGTAGCACAAGGATGGAAGTCGGACAATGGGTTCTGGGTCGGGTTTCTCGGTAAACTTGAGGATGCCTTGAAGAAGGAGTTTCCGGGCACCGATTTGAAAGCTACACCGCATATCAATTCAAAGATGGGAACTTGAAAAAAAAACTACAATTCGTTGGTCACCATGTTGGACAAAAGTGGGATGGGCTTCAATTTAAATGGAGATTATATGATCGACTGTACCGACGATCAGTGGGAGCAAATCGTTAATGTAAGTTCTGCGAATCATCTCCTTTGAAATATCTAAGCTGTTGTGTGTATGTAAATAACCACGGTTGCAATTGTTTTGTAGCGCGATTCGGCGGTGCAAGGGATGCGTAAGAAGAGTTGGCCGCTCTTTGAGGATTGGAAATAGATATTTGGCAAAGATCGCACGAATGGAAAAGGGGCACAGAACTTGATGGACGCCATCAACGACATGACATCTTGTGATAATCTTGCACGGGATGCAATTCCGAATGAGCACAGAAATCATGTACCAGTCAAAGATGAGATTGAGAATGATGTTGCCGAGAATAGTGTATGTCAAAGTGAAAAGGTTAGTGAAAGGCCACTGTCATCGCGTAAGAAGCGCAAACAAGATGAATCTGTAGACAGATTGTATGATGTGCTCGTTCAGCTCGGGCAAAACACGGACAAACGGCTTGAACACATCGGTAATAGGACTGGCTACGATTTTGATCTTAGCAAGGCCTGTACCGAAGTCTATGAAACGTTAAGCTTGATCCTTGGACTTTCAAAGAAGGATAAATTCGAAGTATGCGAGACATTGACCGACAAAGTGGAGAGACTCGAGCTATTTATGGGTCTCCCAAAAGAAGCTAGAATGGACTATTTGGAATATGTTCTCGACACTCGCGGGCACTAGAATCTGACTGCCAGAAGATTATTTCGGCACTTTTGTCTTATTTAGGATCTGGAATGCATCTAGGCATTATGTCATTATCTAGTTTTTATAAACAGTCATCAGCTTTTAATTATTCGTTGAATTGTTGCATATTTTCGTTTATCGTTGTTGGTTATTTTGCTAAGTACTATTCCACATGGAAGACAATGGTATTAGATACATGTTATGTGACTAAGAGCCTTTTTTTGTGGTGTATTTGTAGGAGCAAGTTTTGTTAAATTCATTTTCCTTTTCATTGTTGGGAGCCTAAATTATCTTTATTCACATTACTACTATTTGAAATACATAGGTGAGCTGAGGTGGTGATTTTTGTGTATTCAAAGCTAAACTGAGTAGTCACATTTGCCAAAGAACTCAATCATGGGTTCGATATGGTCAATTGAAATATTAATTTACTAGTATTACGTTTCGTGTTAAAAAAAAGTATAACGATGAGTTAAGCAAATCCTATGAGCAAAAGAGAAGGAGATAACAAAAGCATCGGTCCCTATATTTCAATCTGGGATTGCAACATTATATTATGATATATACATAACTTGTGATATAGCTCTCATATGGTCCTACCAACCTATTCTACGCACACAAATTAAATTATTTATGTTTATGAGTTACATAAGGATATTTGTTATGTATTACTTTTTTATTTTATGAAGTGATCAATTAAATTATGATGAAGAAAATAGTTAATTTTACGTTGTCGTGTATCTTGTGGAAAATAATTTAAAAAGTTCACTTTTGTGTTAATAATCTCGTAAAATATGTATTAGTTGTGTGGTAATTACAGGTGATCATTGATGACCGGTGATGGTCTTGGGCGAAAATAAATAAATTCAAGTCAATTATTGAAATACTAAAATTGCATTTGAACCGTAATCATGCAAATTATAAAAATAATACATTTCAAAAACGATAAAGCCTTAAATTATTCATAACAAAAAATGAGAGGGTCTATTTCCAAGGACTCCACGACGACCCGCATGAGCTGCTACTGATTATTCGGGTAGTCTTTACGGACCCGGCCCGGAGCAAGAAGTCGTTGCTCTAGGGACGGCCAATTAGTGCTACTGATTTGGTCATCTGGAGTTTCGTCGTCATCCTCGTCAAATTACAAACGTCGTACCGACGATTGTTTTCTAACCATGCGAGTTGACGTTATCTCATTGTCGGATGAGTCGTTGACAATAACCACCGTTTGCCCAGCAATGTTGGGACTGGGAGTATCGCTAATGACGATTATGTTACGGGGATGGTTGGTTTCGGTCTTCATTGATTCTAGACCGAACAATTTACTTATCAGCCTGAATTGCGGCTCGTCCTCATAGAAATACCATTTAGCACAAGGATCATCCTAGAGCATAAAAAAGAACACGTAAATTATCACAAGTTTTATATTTATACAAAATATATAATTAAAGTACCTTGAATTTTTTTTTTCACACTGGTTCGGTCGTGGAAACAACTTTCCTTCCAGTATCCCAACAAGTATCAAAATGTTGGTTAATCTTATTGAAGGTTTTGTACCGCTTTTCCAAGAAGGGAAGGCTGTCATCAACATCTGCGAGGCTAATAGGTGAGTAAGTTGTTTGGTTGATCGAGTGCACCGCACAAAGCTTAGTGTGTGGTGATTTATGCGGCTGAACGGCATGGCATTCGGCTTTCATTGACACGAGGTGAGTGAGGAGTTCAGTGTCAAGGTACTCGCTCCATCTTCCACTGCCAGAGAAATAGTAATCTTGAGACTCGATTTTGTTGAAATACATGTTGAAGACTCCTTAATGAGTATAAGAAAAAATGATAAAGAAATGGTGTTGATATTACTTTTTATCGTACACAGGCCTTTATATAGGCCAAGAAAGTGTGCTATAACAAAAAAGATTTGATTTGGCTGCGTGAAAATCTATCAAACAAGTTCAACCAAAGACTAGGAATAAATGGTTTCTCTCTTGTTGGTTAATCTTATATGTTAATTGAATTATTAAGTCAAATGTGTGATTTCATCTTTTTATTTAACTTATTTTATCTGCAATATTAGTATTTAATCAAATGATTTCATGAGATGCGTGAATCTCTATTGAAGAATTGACTTTAGTTATATGGTTTGTATTTTTTAATATTTTACTATTTTATTATTGTATTACACAACCTATGATGGTAAAAAAAAATAGTGAATAAATTCAAACATGCAATTTATTCATTGAAGAACAATCTAGGCGTTAATTTAGTCAAGTAATAATTTATTTTACAATATATCGGTGACAGTTATATGCCAAATTGTCCAATTTATTATTTGAGTAAAATGTTCATTACTAATTTCAGATCATTTACAATTCTTGAAGTCACTTTCATATTAACAAAAAAATATGTATTGAGTAATTAATGTGTGTTAAAGAAAAAAAATGAAATTATCGTACACAAAAGAATCAACATGCAATACATCAATAATGAGAATTATTATAGTCGTGATATAAGCAAACATATATCTAGAAGGAAAATTTAACTAAAGAAAAACTAGAGTTTCTTGCTAGTAACTAAATTGAAATAGTCCACTTCTATTTTTTCAAATAGTGTTAAAATACATGTCATATTCTTTGAAAAATATATATACTTATTTTATTTTAAAAATAATTACAAAATAACTTAACTTTAAAATAACTGTAATATAATTAAAGTGGACTATATTTCAAAAAATTTGAAAAAAAAAAAGATTTCATGAAAGAAAAAAAGCAGATGATAATCTAATCTATAAACAGCATACTTCATTCCTTATCAAAGAAACAAAGCGGATATGGTAGACTTGTGTTTTAATCGTGTCACCACAAAAAATAATTACCATCAACACGCATATAGTCAAATGTCAACAAGATGCAAAGTTAAATGGTACATTCACAATGCCGAAAGATTTTGCACAATGAAGACAAAGCACTTAAACATTTCTTGTATATTGTTGCCACATCATGTTTGCAATTGATTCCCGGTCTGCGGTCCACGCTTGTGATGCCTCGATAGTCTCCACATAGTCTTCGGTTTCTACCTCGTTCTCCGTCTCTGCTAGAGTGTCGTACTGTTGCTCAATCGGGTCAATTGGCATTTCGGATCGGATGAAGTTGTGAAGAAGGAAGCAAGCCATCATTAATCTGATTTAGACAGTGATCGGATAATATGTAGCACTCCTTAAGATCCCCCATTGCATCTTCATAACGCCAAAAGCACGCTCGATAGCATTACGTGCTTTTGCATGACGAAGATTGAATAATTCCTTTGCGTTTTGTGGTCTTGCATTGGACGGACCCCATTCCTTCAAATGGTAGCGAACTCGTTTATAGGGTGCCAAAAATCCCTCGCTATTGGCGTATCCGTTGTTTACCAAGTAATAGTTTCCTATTACAAACAAAAGCAATGCATCAATACAACCCATCTAAGATAATCACGATGACAAAAAGTTCAGAGGTAAAATAGCGTACCTCGTGGGACTCTTAGCCCGTGTGGCCTGTTCAACGCGTCCCGGAGTACGCGAGCATCTGCTGCAGACCCTTCCCATCCGGGCAAAATATATACGAACTTCATATTGCGGTCACAAACTCCAAGTGTGTTAGTTGCAATTTGACCCTTGCGAGTCCTATAGTGTGGCTTATCATTATTTGGCACCAAAACATTGATGTACGTACCATCTAGGGCTCCCAAACACCCCTAGGTAATATAGACAAAAAAAACTGAGAGGGATAAGATAATTGACAGATATTATAAAATACAATTGTTATTTCATACTCCCTCCGTCCACGAAAGAACTTCCTAGGAGAAAGTGACACGCGTTTTAAGAAAAATATTATTGAGTGTATTAAAAGTGGAGAAAAAGTTGTTGAGTGTATTGGGAGTGGTGAAAAAGTATTATAATTAATATTGAGAGTTGTGAAAAAGTGAAAGTAAGAGTTATTATAAGTGGTGGGATATAGTCCAAAAATAGGTAGGAAGTTCTTTTGTGGACATCCCAAAAAGGAAAGATAGGAAGTTCTTTCGTGGACGGAGGGAGTATTTGAAAGCATAAGGAAAATAAAGCACATATTGTTGTTACCTTAAACCATTTCCATCTGGGATCATCACACTCATTAGGGACTGGTTCTGGCTTCACCAATAGAATCACATGGAGCTTTAAAATAGCCTTCAAGACTGTGCGGACATAACGAGATATCGTCTACCCAGATCTCCAAAAATCAAAGCGCACAATCCTATTTTTCTTATGATGAGCCAAAATAGATAAAAACATCGCAACTTGCTCCTCCACAGTAACATATCTCTCATCCTCCAATGAACCTAATTGTCTAAGCAAATTACACAATCGTCCAAACGTGTTGCAAACCATCCTAAGGTTTGCAATACAATCTTGATCGTTAGCACTCGTCATCCTATTTAGGTGTTTGATTTGGTCTGGAATTCTACAATTTAGTCCATATGGTTCGATAGATTCACTCCGTTTTCGTTTGCGTGTTTTCAGCCTAATAAGCACCTCGATAACTACTGTTAGTTGAAACAAAAAATGACGCATTGTCTCTTCAATCAACCATGCGATTTGTGTCCTATTAGTATTTCTGCCGTCTCTCATATTTTAGTCCAAACCCAAAAATAATTGGCAGTAGGATAATCTGCAATTCGATTAATAAATATGAAATAAACCACAATAAAGAATTGGAAACAACATAACGGCAACGAAGCGAGCACATTTTATGCATTCTCAATAACCAAGATCATACAATCTCAAATTTTACAAAATAAAAATTCAGTTGATGCAAGAATTGAGGATCAATTTCACCTCTAATGCAAAACCATAACCTATATTTACAAGAAGGTCTCAAACTCTGGCTAGTTAATCATGTTAGTATTTTCATTCTACTCAATGCAACAAAAATGATAAATACATACACTACAGAAAAGGCACAACACAACATAGAAGATTACATCATTGTCATATACAAGACGAGATAAAATTTAGATACATCTTATCTGCCTTCATCAATCAAAGTAGTCCACACAAATGACTTACCCCTATAAAAAAAACCAGATTATTCAATATACCAGTGAATAAAATTATCTCATCATAAGATACGAACTCTAACCTCGAAGCTGTGAAGCAAGCTGCCGCCCTCAAGGATCCGGAGACAGTCGAAGATCTGTTGTGCCAAAAAGGGAGGTGTAGAATCCTTGTTCATTACTGCCGTGAAAGTATATAAATGAGTATGAGATAAAGCTAAAACATAAAGGATTACAAATTGAAGAAAAATGATTCTTAACTCAAAACCAACCACTGCAATACAAAATTCAAGAAATTAGCCGAATATTCACTTATTCTCCTCACAATATTACCAATTATTTATGTAGTAAAATTCAAGTAATGAAATAAGTTTTTTTTTTTTTCAAGTTGTTACAGAGAACACATAAATCAAGCAAATATACCTTATTAAATAAAGATCAGCAAGACCATTCAATGTCGCAAGTTCGAGATAAATTCATCAATAAAAAACCTCTCTTTGAATTCAGCATTAAATCCTCTTCCGCCTCAACAAAACACATTCGAACAACATAAAACATTATCTATTTTGTATTTAATTATCATTGTTGCCTACACCTTAATCTAGTGCAGGTCCTATGTGATCTGTGTCTATTGATAGTGACAACATATGAGAGTAGTTTTGTCCATGTAAGTGAAGAATTTGAAGCTTAGACTGTGAGATTTGGCTAATCTATGTTCACTATCAGTGTAAAATTGTGATAGATGAACTAAGCTTTTAGAATTTGGAATTAAGCAATATTTCTCCTGAATTGCTTCACGGAAAAGATTTCGCCACAACAATTATCTAATTGCCTATTAAAATGGAACAACCATGTTAGGAGTGAGCACTGCAGGGATTCAGATCATGCTTTAGCTTTCAGCTTTTACTTCTACAATTGGCCTCAAAGTAGATATTAAAATGGAACAAATGAAGCTAAGTATGATACACAAGGAGAATAACACTCCAAACCAGTAAAACAAAGCCCATTTCACAAGCCAAATCCGACGCCAAACTTGATAAAAATATACAGGGACGACGCCAAATGTAACTCGAGAAAAATAAATAGGGATGAAGCAAAATCGACGCCAGATCGAACTCCTAAACTGACACTAATGCAATTAAAAACTGAATTGGGAGTAGCAGCTAACAGAGGATCATACATTTTCTCATCAGAATTTTCCAAGAAACACGAATTTTCTTGACAAGAAGGCATAAAGGTCCTAGCTTTCCCCCGATTTTCGGCACTATCTACACTACCACTGAAAAATTCAAAATTGAAGAATTCCAGAAGTGAAATATGACTCATTTGCGAAATGGAAGAATTCGAGAACAGGGATTGTAGAATCCCAGAGGAAACACTTGCGAAATTTATTAAAATAAATGGATTTTACATTGAATTATAGAACAACAATAAGAGAGGAAACACTTGCAAAATTAAATCCCACGCCAAAAGCCAAAAATACACAGGGACGACGCCAAATCAACTAAATCACAAATCCATACAATCTCGAACGAAAACATATGAGGAATCGGCGCAAAACAGAAACTAAAACCATGCAAAATGAGTTCGACGCAGCAAACCTTCTTATCTTGAGGGCGTATGGAGGGACTCGATTTGTGAAGCAACGACTGTCGAAGATAATCGAAGTTCAGAAAAATCAATTCTTGAAGACGACGAGAGGCATGGATTCGCAGCCCAGCAATCTGTACGAGACGGCGTCGCAAGCTTTTTTCGTTTCTATTTTCTGGCGAAGTTTGGAGCAGTTTTTCTTCCCCTTTTTCGTTTCTGAAATTGGAAATTTTGGGGGCAATATTGGAAATACACTCCTTAGTCTGATGTATTTGGGTTCTATCCGACGCTCAACGTAAGTTAATTAAACAAGAGTAGTCTTAAGAATAACTACGGCCCAGCGGGCTCTCTCGGGCTGTCTAATTAAATGTCTAATGCTCAAGAATAATTAACAGTCTAAGCTTACAGCTTACATACCCTAGCAAACTGGGCCTTAATCAATTTATGTTTTAGTGGGCCATGTTTATGAATGTCTTGCGTGGTTCTTCTGTAAGGATATTTTGGTGTATTCGGGAATTAAGGGGAAAAAAATCATATAGTAGCTATTAAAGGGCCGATCAATAAAACAATGGGCCAGGAGACTCCGGTAGGCCCAAACCAACGAAAAAGGGCAAAATCGTCACTTAAGCACATCATCTCCGCAAAACCCTAGCTAAATATAACTCAAATCCCAAACAAAGCAAACACCTATTATTCGCCTCCTCCTCCACAAAACCCTACACCCAGCCGCCGCCTGATCCGTCAAAATGCCGCCGAAGTTCGACCCTTCCCAAGTAGTCGACGTCTACGTGAGGGTAACCGGCGGCGAAGTCGGCGCGGCCTCTTCCCTGGCCCCCAAAATCGGTCCTCTAGGTCTCTCCCCAAAGAAGATCGGTGAGGACATCGCCAAGGAAACCGCCAAGGACTGGAAGGGCCTCCGCGTTACCGTCAAGCTCACCGTCCAGAACCGTCAGGCCAAGGTCACCGTCGTCCCCTCTGCCGCCGCCCTGGTCATCAAGGCGCTCAAGGAGCCCGAGCGCGACCGCAAGAAAACAAAAAACATCAAACACAATGGTAACATTTCCCTCGATGATGTCATCGAGATCGCCAAGGTCATGAGCCCTAGGTCCATGGCTAAGGACTTGAGCGGCACCGTGAAGGAGATTTTGGGGACTTGCGTCTCCGTTGGCTGTACGGTCGATGGGAAGGATCCTAAGGATCTGCAGCAGGAGATCACCGACGGAGACGTCGAGGTTCCTCTCGATTGATCGAGTTTCGTCGGATTGGTATCTTTTCGGTTTGGATTTTGTTACTTTAGCTTGCTTTTGTACGTTTTAATTTTGTTTTGATCGAGTGATTTGTTGCGGATAATGACAGTTTCTGCAGCTGATTTTACTCGGATATAATGAGACTAAGTTTAATTTTGATAAACCTTGTTTTCATTAGTTGATAATTATGGATGGATAGTTGTGCAATTTATTGTTGGCCTTGCTAAAATGCATGTTATATAGTGGATAAATCTTTTGTTTGTGTAGAACACCTGGTCATTCTAGCTATGCACACTCATTTATTTGGAATAGCAAGCTCAATCATTTTGTATCGTTCAAGTGTTTGCTCTGTTGCTTTATTGGAAATATGCGCTCAGTTGCCTTTGAAATTTATTGAGGGTTGCAGTTTGTTTAGTTTGTTGATATGGCTTTATTAATTGGGTAATTTGATGATCAAACTCTGCTTTTAGGATTGCTTGCATTTTCTCAGTGATATAGCAGCTTGATTTAAACTATGGTATTCTGATAATTCATTGAACATTTACCTCAATGCCTCTTGTTATTACCTATTACCACATACTACACTTTTTGGTGGATGAAATAACTTAATTTGAATACTGTATCATGTGTGGTGCTCTGTTACCCAATTTGTGGAAACGAGATTCGCATCTGTCTTATCATGGAATATATGTAGTGAAATGAGGTTTATGTCCAGGTCTGAATCCCCACGGCTCCTGGAATATTTATTCTCTGATTTGAACATGTGTAAATGGGATATGTGTTGTTTGGTTGTGTGCATTTTAATTTGATTATTTGTATGATCAGTTGGCCTAATTTTCATTAGTTGTGCATGTCACTTCTCCACAAGTATGCATTTTGTCTTTAGTTTGGTCAGATGAAATGCCTCGGCACACATGATCTTTTAGAATCTTTATCCGGTTTAATATTTTTTGTGGATTGTGATGAGTTTGGTTAATTTGTTGTCTCTTTTATTTAATTGCATAGTTTTTACAGATTTGTGAGGTTCTTTATTTGTGTGGTTAATATGTTGCCCTCATTTTATTTAATTGCATAATTTTTAACCAGATTTCCCCCAAAAATCCTCAAAATGTTCCAAACTGTTCTCTAATTCATACTCATTAAGCACTTGTATTTAAGCATTTAACTCCCAACTAGCTCAAAGCATGCTAATATTGGATTTATCTAAACTTTACAATCGAATATCTTTTTCTTTTACCAGGAAACATCAAAGAGATCAATTCATGATTCGAGAAAAAGTATTCGTAGCTGTGTTCGAAAAGAACAAATGCTCTATATTAGTAATTACTCCCTATCTTGAGACAACTAAGTCTTTTCAATATAAAATTTAAGAAATTAGTATTTAATGGATGAAGTCATGGTTTTTACCATATAAAAAAATATATTAAATTAGTATCCGCTACTCACCCACGGTGCTCCTTGGTCAACCTCATGCCTTGCTACTTGCTATCGGATTCTGCATCAAATTTGATTACGGACCGGTTGTCGCCTATACGGACTCCCTGCTTGCCATTCATGTTCCAACAAGCGAGGGAGAAAGTTGTGCTTGAGTTCTATCACGTTCGATGTGAAGCTAATAGAGTTTCACACAAGTTAGTTCGTTTTGCTTTGTACGTTCCTGATGTTATGATCTGGAAGTCGGGCTTCCCACCCTGGCTCCTAGATATTACTCTCTCAGATTTACAGTAATAAAATTTCATCTTTTCCCCTTCAAAATATATATATAAATAATTGAGACGATTCAAAAAAGAATTGGCCTCAAAGTAGGTGGGATAGGATTTCATTCCTTTCGGGCATACACAATGATTTTTGGTTGCTACATTGCCCTCGTTATTCATTGACAGGAAATGTAAAAATAATAAAAGTAATGATAAAGCATTAGATGTCTTGATTTCCATATTATTAAATTTCCAGAATTATTTTTAGTTTAATAAAACTATTTGGATAAAATATGTCTAAATAAAAAATAATGGAATATATATAAAAAAAATTAATTTATTTATATTCGTTTTATTATTTTGTTCACATTGTAGTTATTTTTGTAATTTTTTAAATATATATATGTAATTTATCTATATTTGTTATTGACATAGAGTACATCACGCACAGTAATATTGAATGCTGATCTCTTCACGGCTGATGATGTTTTTCTTAGACGAGGTGCGGTTCTAAGAGCATCCGCATTGGGACCTCCTTGATAGCCTACTTGATAGTGTTTGTGTTATTGAGTAGGTAGTGCTGTATTGGGGTTCCTTGATATCCTACTTGATAATATTAGTTTTGATTTTATGTTTTTCATTTAAATTTAATTGCTCAAATTTAAATAACACAATTTATTACAAATTTAAATTGCATTAATTATAAAATCCTAAATATTACATAAAACTTTAATAAAATAAAAACAATTCCTAAAAATTAACTACTCTGGCCCTAGAGGTCCGAAACGTGCCCAATGCATGCAGTCTAAGCTCCCGAGCATCCCCGGAAAAATTGTAGGAGGAAGAAGGAATGAATTGTGATGAATGAAAGTGAGTTGTGATGAATGAATTGTAGGTGAATGAGTTGTAGGGAGAAGTATTATTTATAGAGAGAAAAGAAGATTAAAAAAAAAAAAAAAAAGGAAAATGGAAGAATGCCGTTGAAAGAGCCGTTGGAAAGAAAAAAAAAAGAAAAATTGAAGAAACGGTCGAAAATCGGATATAAATAATATATATATATATTTTTTAATTATGGCGCGTGCAGAGCACGCGCCTACTCGAGGATACCCGATAACTCGGGTACTCCTCGAGGACCTCCACGCCGCATCGCCCTCCTCGAAGCCGGCCATCTCCTCGAGTACTCACTCAAGTACCCGCGATGCGGGTGCTCTAAATAGACCTTCCATTAACATTTTACATACACATGTCTTGATTATATAACTCGCATACAAGTCAAGGAGATGGCAGTGCTTAGGGATGGCAACAGGCCGGATCTGGACCGGGTTTGGCCAATACCAGATCCAGATCCGTTTTCATATACCAGATCTAGATCCAGATCCAGATCCATGGATCTGAAAATTTTGGATCCAGATCCAGATCCGTCAGATCCGCGGGTCCACGGGTCCAGATACATGGATCTACTATTTTTAAATTAAATTAAAAAAAATTCACAAAATCAATAACATCTAATTTCCATCATGAAAAATATAACACACAATATTTTTTTCTAATTACTTTTAGTTTTTATTCTTTTGAATATAATTTATTTATTATTTTTAATTTAGTTAATATTATTAGTAAACTAAATATAAAATATAAAAAATATATATATAAAATAAAACGGATCCACGGGTCGGATCTGGGCCGGATCCGGATCTAAAATTTTAAGATCCAGATCCAGATCCGTTTTCAAAACTGAGATCCAGATCCAGATCCAGATCCGTCGGGTCCAAAAAATTGAGAAACGGATCTGGATCCACGGATCTGGACCGGGTCCAAGATCCACTGCCATCCCTAGCAGTGCTGAGAGCGGTGACATGATAAGTGGTATCAAGTGACAACAATGATATCTCCTTGATTTGTCATGCCATAGGCAATAATGACATATGATCTTAAATATGACAGTCTTGCACTGATTTTGAACAACCCTGAGAAGACGGTATAAAATAATTAGTTAGTAATCGATGTCAATTCAAGTTGTTATTATGATAATTATATACCCACTTTGTGTTTTGCCCTTCATTTTCTAATGTAGTATAAATAAGAGGGAAAATTTCAAAGTAAAGACATGCTCACTTTAAAATTACAATTCTCGGTATTAGACTCTTGAGAATATAAATCTCATGCGTTTAGTCTTCCTACAATTCTTCCACAAACATCTCATTGATAATCATTGTTGTCTTGAAGAAAGGAAGATCATCTTCATGTTATATACCTCATTCGCCTTTGTTTCTTCCCGATTTTCTTACACCAAGTTCTAATTTCTTTTATCTATTTTTGAATCCATCAGTTATTTTTTATATACCAAAAAATATAAAGAAAGTAAAAGACAATTACAATATGGACAAAACAATAAAACTAATTAAATTCGTTTTAATTTTGAATCAGAATTTTTAAATAAATTTATTTTCATTACTATTATTTGTTTGTCGAGATAGCAGTACTGTTTTATTTTGTAGACAGTAAGTTTGACTCGTCCACATGTGGGGTTGTGGCATTCGAATCGACGCGCACAAAAACATTGGAGTAATGTAAAGAAAAGGGTGAAATAATTAATTGTGGGTATTAGCGTGGCACGTTATTTTGCACATGTGCGTAATATAATATTCAAAGTAAAGTGCTGCTTCCACTCAATCTTTTGCCGACGTTTTTCGCCCTCTATAAATTCATTATGATTCTCACACTCAAACTCAGCTTCCAAAGCGACAAATATCGAAAAACAAAATCTAAATCGATCGATCGATGGCTAAGCCTGTGGGAGTATGGAGTTGTTGGTTTGAAGTTGCGCCGCCGCTGGTTGTTATTCGTCGCCGCCATTCGACTTCTCCGAGGCTGGAGACCATTGCCGAAGAGGATTCCCATCAAATCTCTTCTCAACAACAACCCGTTAAGGAAGCACCACCTTCACCCTAATTTTTTGATGTATTCTTTGTTGATTCCTTTGTATGGATGGCGAGTTTTTGGTGTTTTTGCTTGCCTGAATTTGAGGTTTAGTGTATTAATGTGTGTTATCCATCAACGCTTGATTATTAGAGTACATTAGCTTTTGGTGGACCAAGTTTATTGATTTAGTAATATATATATACTCAATTTGATTATATTAATCAATTCATGAGTGAGATACACGTGTAGTATTACTTAAGTTCAATTATTATTAGAATCAATTTGTGCAAATCGAAATTGGTGAGCAGGTTTTATTTAAGAAAATGAAGAGTGAAACGTCCTTCATAATAAGACATACGGAGCTAACCGGTATCAATATGTAAGCACTTTCGCCTACTCCAAACTCAGTTAATTTGATGAAGAATAATATGACAAAGATTAGGATTTTTTTTTTCATTCTCTTGTGTTCTTTTAGTATTTAAGAGAAAATCAACAAAACTTCACTAGTGTCAACTTTTTTTTTTTTTTTTTCTTTCCGGTATTTTGTGAATATTAATTAGCAGACGCTTCCTACATTACAACTCTTTACACGTAGAGGTCTCAAAATAAAATTCATAAGGAAAGACAAAATATTGATTAAACTTGAAGATACTTTTTCAACATCATAAATATATGTTGTAAAATCGACTAGTAAAATTTTGGAGAATTGGAATCGATGATTAAACAATTTTAGTGTAATCACTCAAATCTAATTTAAAAATATTACTCTCACTGTTTCATTATAAATGTCTCATTATTTTGGGACACGAAGATTAAGAAAAGTGTAATTAATAGATAAAGTGGGTTGATGAAAATTATTTAAATATTAGGTATAGAGAGAGAATATTTTGTAAAAAAATGAATGAGGCATTGTAGTGGAACATCTCATTATGAAAAGTTAGACATTTGTAATGGAACAGAAGGAGTACAACAAAATGTTCCAATAGTGACAATTTTTTTTTATAAATATTGACATTTAAAAATGTCACTAAATAAAATTGCGACATGTTATAATTGAGCAGCTATTATGCATGTCACAAAATAAAGACATTTCACTAAGTTTAGTGACAAATGTAGGTGTAATTATTTTTGTGACATGTAAAAGTATATTTATTTTTGTGATATGTGAAAATGTAGCTATTTTTTATGACGATACATTTTATAATTAGTTATTTGAAAAAAAAATATTATTAATATAATAATAATTGTGTGTGTGTGTGTATGTGTGAATTTGTGTGAGTGTATGAGAGAGAGAGCAAAAATATATTGTGACACTAACGTGTAACAAAAATATTTTGTGATAGCTTTAAATGTCACAAAATTTACTAATAAATTTATGTATAACTAAAATATGTAGATACATGTGTGTAGGTGTAGCTAAATTTTATTACACTTAAAGATGTAATAAATTTTGTGAGACTTCTCGTTATGTCACTAAAATTGTGTGGATAATTTTGTTGTAGTGCATGTGACACCGAAAATGAGTAATGTAATGTATTGCAGTATTGTGCAAACGGCAACCTACTATTACACTATCACGCCACAATAAACATGTTCTCGTGTAGCCTGCTCGGTAGAATTATCTCCAAACGAACTGCAATCGTGTCTTTTTTTTTTTCTTTTTTCTTTTTTACTTTTTTGACGTTTTCAGAAAAACACAAAACAATTAGTGACATTATTGTAGCAAGTGTGCATGAGCATATCAGATAAGATCAAATCAAATCTAAGGCCACTTGTTTTAGGTGGAGAGTGTTGAAAACTCAATCATATTTTGCACCTACAAAATATATAGTATCGATCAATATGCATGGTGGATTCGCTCGACTTTCCCTTCCACCAATCTCCAATATATAATGCACACCTTCCTCTCTCTCTCTCTCTCACACACACAGAATAACTATATACTCCCTCCGTCCCCGAAATGGCTTCCTCTTTGGGGACGGCACGGGTTTTAATAAAAAGTTGTAAAGTGTATTGATAGTAGAGAAAAAGTGATATAATTATTATTGGAAGTTGTGAAAAGTGTTATAATTAGTATTGGGAGTGGTGAAAAGTGAAAAGTAAGAATAAATAAAGTATTGTTAGTGGTGGGGTAGGTTTCCAAAAATGGAAAGAAAGAAAGAGGAAGTTATTTGGGGGACGTCCCAAAATGGAAAAAGAGGAAGTTATTTTAGGGACGGAGGGAGTATATGCTTACCAGAATACCAGACTAATTAATTTTCTTTAATTAGGTGATTTTTGTACAAGGATTCGACTTGTCAAACGGTGAATGTATTTTCTTTAATTAGGTGATTCTCTAAGGCCACTTGTTTTAATTAGGTAATTTTCTTTTCATGCTCGGTTGGGCCTTCCAATGCATTTTTTCCTTTGCTTCCCGATAGTTTAATTGAAGGAATTGGATTTAAAGATTTGACTAATAACGTTAAGAGGTGTCTCCTATAAATCCCGGTGTATCGTACACTCAAGTTACATCAGACTCGAATTCTGATCCTGTTGGACTATCCTGACCAATTTTTTCTTGAAATGACATTAACACTAACACAGAATGACACTAACACTAATACGATATTGAAATGACACTTAACACTATTTTATTTTACAAATGATACTAACATTATATTCAAATGACACTAACACTACGTGTAAAATGACACTAACACTATATTGAAATGACACTAACACTTGACATTTGGGTAGGATAGTCCAATTGAGTCAGATTTGGGTCAGGATTCGGGTCGGGTACTACCCGGGTATACAGGAGATTTTGTGTAACATTAATTAGTGTGGTTTCATGTACGAGCAAATCTATACTGTATTAAAAAATCAAGATTTTGTGTATGTGTTGTTGGCCTAGTGGTAGAAGATTAATGTCCAAAACCTGAGGTCTTAGGAGTCCTCCGTTGGGCGTTCTTTAATTTTTTTTATTTACTTATATAATTTATCAAAAAAAAGTCAAGATTTCAGTTTAAAATTAATTTTAAAATAAAATGATAATTTTATAGTTATAATAAAATTGAAAGTTTATTTATAAACTATTCCCTCTGTCTCACTCTAATAGTCTTGTTTTCCTTTTCGGGACGTCCCACTAGAATAGTCATGTTCCTATTTTTGGTAATAATTTTACACTATAAACAATGTGGCCTCACACACTTTTACACATATTTTACACTCAAAAAGTAAGTTTCTTAATCTCCGTGCCGAAAAGAAACAGGACTATTCTACTGGGACGGAGGGAATACATTTTTTTTCTTTTTATTTTTTTTCTTTATCTTCTTTTTTTTTCTTTCTAAAATTATTAAATTCGACTAATTATAAAAAAATTTAATATGCGTATGAAATTAAAGATTACTATAAGAGCTTTAATTTGATAATTTTATATAAGATATTTGATTTAAAATATAAAGTTATACTCCATTTATTTAAGGGTTATTGGCGCATAAATATATCAATTTTGAACTAATTTTGATTTTTGACATGAACTTTAAAAAAGTGTTAAAAAATACATCAATATATTGATTGTAATAATTTTAACATGAATTCTATTTTCGGTCAAATTAAATCTTACTTGGCATGTCGTAATGCTGATCTAGACAAATCGGATTATAGTAATTTTAACTCGAATTCGAATTATCAGATTATATTAAATTGTAAGACATTTATTTTGGTTCGTCTCGAATTGTATCTATGAAAGTAAATAGAATTCACGTTAAAATTACTACAATCGATAATAGCAAATCGATAATAGAATTCACGTTAAAATTACTACAATCGATAATAGAATTCACGTTAAAATTACTAAAAATGAAAGAGTCATATTTTTGGTGGACAAGAAAAATAGCAAAAGTGTCATAAAAACACTTTTTATGAACAAATGGAGTATAAATTTGAGAATTTTTTGGGTACATGTTCAATTCCAACCATCCATGCATAAATCATAATAGACCTGTCTTCAAGCGTCTCAAATTGTTTATATCAAATGCAACCTACGCTTCTTCACTTGATAGAATTATTATCATTAATCAGTCCTCTTAAATTTGCTGAATTAATTTAGTTAATGTAGATAGAATAATCTTCAGAATCATTTTTTAATATGTCCAGATCGAATTTTTTTTATTCAATTGAAGGGAAGGGAGAAGTTAATGTTGGGTAAGCAAATTAACAAGAATTAAATAAACTCTTCAAACCCCCTCCCCTCCCTCCAAACAATCCCAAATAATTTTTCGATAAATGCAGCTGATCAAGTGTTATGTTTGTATGAAAGTGACTATTTTAATATTTTTATCTAAATAAAATAGTTACACTTATACATTATAATGTATAAGTGTAACTATTTTAGATAAAAATATTAAAACTACTACTCCATTTTAAATAACATACATAGTATTTCCAAATTCTTAGTATGATATTTTTGAGGAAAACCTAACATGCCTAAGAAGTAAGAACTAAAATAATAACCAAATTCATAGAACAAGAAAGAGAATTGTATTCCCAATTTTTGTGAATGTAATGTTTCACGTTTTGATTACCACGAATAGACAAGTCGATTGCGAAGCGAAGGGGGCATATATGATTGCTACTGCTACGGCCCATATCAATTTCTCATATTCTTATGTGGCTTTTACTTAAGTTTGTCTGTTTGTGTATGTTCTAGACATTTCTACTTAAATTAAATATGTCATAAATGAATTTGCGTCACCAATTTAACAGATTTTTTAGGCAAAACGACCCACGAAAACAATATAAATAAATGCAGATGAAAAGACTCCAAGATATTTTCTTCTTCTCACATTAGTAACACTACCAAACAAGCATACATGTAGTGGAAATATGAGCAATATTGGTGTCAAGAGCAAAGGCGCAATTAATTAAGGTTCCAAACTAATTTGCCTAGTTAATCATGACAAAAGCAGAGTAATCCAAGTGTAATAATCAGGTGAAATGAGACATTTTCCATAAAATTACACGCTCATCATTTTAGAAGACTCAAACACCCGACCTACTTTAATTAAAGATGAAATATTATGTTATTAATTAAGCTACATTTCATCCACATATATATACCCATAGCCAGGGCCGGTCCTGTATCTCACAGGGCCCTAAGCAAAAATTAAAAAATAGGCCCTTATAATTTATTTATTTTTATATCGACGAAACAACAACAATATATTAACATAAACTTTCTCAACCAATTATTCAAAAGAGTTTTCAATCAAAAGAGAAGAAAAGATAAGTTACTAAGAATTCAACATTAACGGTATGATCTAAGTGAAGAAAAGAACTTTCATAAGACAAAGCTATGTAAATAAATACTTTATAATATGATTCACCATAGCAGCAGTATTGAATGCAATCTGTCCTCACAATATCTAACCAAAACACAATTTCTTGTATATCTAGCAAGGATAAAAAGGACAAAAATATTAGGATTTTATAAAAAATAAATGAAATATTGATAGAACATACAATAAAAATTAGTTCAAAATAGAGATAAGTTTCTTACTTTATCTAAATACAACACGTATTATAGTTTTAGAGGCAAATATATTTATCAAGTTTGTAATCTGACTGATCAACCAAATTTCTTTCAATTGATAACATAGCCAAACCATTCAACCTGTCTTGCGACATAGTTGATCGTAGATTCACTTTTTGATTCATTTTTTTTAGAAATGTCTTTTCAGTTACTGCATATATTTTTGGAATACTATTTGTTAAACAAAAATAATTTATATATATATATATACTATATATATGTATAAATATCTATAAATTGGGCCCCCGAAAATTTGGGGCCCTATACGACAGCATGTTGACCATGCCCTCAGGTACGGGCTTGCCCATAGCACATTGCAAATGCCAAACACATGTACAACTAATTTAATAAGTGTTTACACTTTTCTCGGCACTATCAAATTCAATGTTGCTTCCACTACAGTTACACGCACTCATTTCTCACACTCAGCTTCCAACTTCTACGACTCCCTATTCTTTTTAATTTTTAAACAAAAAGGTATCATTTTGTTACTGTGAATTAACTAAGCGTGTCTATCTTAGAATACTTAATTAATAACTATAATTTTTTTTACAATATTAAATAAAAAAATTAAAAGGCCGTTCCACAGGACCACAGGGGACTCGAACTCAAGACGTTTAGCCTTAGGCGTTAACCCCTTACCACTTGGCCAACACACGCACACAATAACTATAATTTTTTGATCAGGTGATTGTTGCACTTATTTCTCGCTTTCTCTCTCTCATGAATCACGGGTGTAGAGTCTTGTCATGACGAGTATTTGCACACTATTCATTGTTTATTTAATTTAATATAGTATGTCTTTTTCATTTACTCTCACTCATTATCAGGGCAGTCATATATCTCACAAGGCCCTAAGCATAAAATTAGAAAATGGGCCCTTACAATTTTATTTTAAATTGACGATACAATAATAATATATTAACATAATCGTTTTCAGCTAATTATTCAAAAGAGTTTTCACTTTGCATATTAGCATATGCTTTGGAATTCTATTGTATTGTTAAAAAAATTCATATATAATATAAAAAAATGGACCCGCAAAAATTTGAGGCCCTAAGCGGCATCATGTTAAGCATGTATTCAGGTACGAGCCTGCTCATCATATAGTACTACAACTGTACAAGATACTAGATGGACCCAATGTTTTTTATTCATTTATTGTTTTATCCATCCTAATTAACTAGGATTTCGCGAATTTAAAAGCAACTATTAAGAATTGCATGTAAAATTCGTATGAGAAAATAAAGGTTACTAATTTTAAAGGGGTAATTAATGCCGCTAAATCCTATAACTATATACGTTTTCGCGTTTTGCATCAGTTTCAGAATTTCTGCCACAGTATATCCCAACTAAGCCTCCGAGCGATTTTTGCATCCGGCGAAGAATTCCGACGACTTAACTTAATCTACGTGTCAAATTTTTTAATGACAAGACGAAATAAAGTCCACGTGGCTTAAATTGATTGACGTGTCCATTACATAGATTTTTTATTTATTTATTAAATAACATGGCTTCCAAAACCCTCATAACGATGTGGCTTCCCTTCCGTGGAGAAGCCGCCGACCGGGTATTCCCTTCTGGCGAGAAGTTGTCGGCCGACTCACCATTCGACCACTCTCTCTCTCCAGCGAGATCGTCACCCTCAACCTCCATCTCTCTCCCTAAAAGAAAACCCTAGATCCCCAAATTCCACCATCCTCCTTCAATTACCGGCGACCGCACAGCCATAGAGCCACCGCCGCCGCCTAACCCTAGCCACCTCTCGGATTTGGCTATCTATTGTTCAACCCCGGCCACTGCCGCTCGTATCTCGAGCGGTAGTGCCGCCCCCTTTTTCTCCCCTCTAAACTCCGGCGAGAAGCTGCCCAATGGAGCACCCCTGCCCTCGGATGAACAGCAGCAACAGAGTCGCCGTCGTGCACCCAAGCCGTCACTCAACCGGCCCCTCCAGCTTCTCCGTCTCCCAGCCTCACCAGATATAGCCGAGTCTGAATCGCCTTGACTCGGGCCAAGTCGCGAGCGAGTCGGGCCAGCGTGAACGTCTTGTAGTTCTTCTCCGACATGCCGCGGATTGAAAACCATGGGTAGAGGTCGAAACTGAAGGCAGAATGGGAAGAAACCGCCGGCCTCCCGTGATGTACCTTGTGCATTGAGGATAGTACGCTTCTGGAATTATGAGAGAACAAGCCCTGGGTCTTGGAAATCATGGCAGAAACATCGAGGAAATTGGGGTTGGAGCTGATGGGGAGTGTTCTGGAGAGCGCGGAGGCCGCGAAAACAGAGAAACATACGAAGAAGACGAAACAACGTTGTTTCGTGATTAATTAGTAATTTCAATTAAACGTGAGGCAAAACGACGTCGCTTTGATTATCGGAATTAAATGACATGTAGATAAGTCCGGCTGCCAAGTCAGCTTCAATTTTGCCGGAAAACTACATAGAATGCAAAAACCGCTCGGATGCTTAGTTGGGATATACTGTGACAGAAATTTTAAAACTGATGCAAAACGCGAAAACACAAATAGTTATGGGATTTATGGGCATTAACCCCAATTTTAAAATACTCTTATATAGTATATAAATCTAAGCAGAAGTTTGCATGTTTAATTTAATGATTTCAATCTGTATCTTTTTCTTTCTGAAATAAATAAATAAATAATCATGTGTCGTTTTTGTGCTGTCATATATGAAACAAAGATTTTACTCCATCTTGACTTGAGGTAACGTGTTGAGTATCTGCCCATCTATATATACAGTAATTCACATTGTGCACATGCTTATAATTAATTAATGAGCGTTGCTTCCTTGTAATGCAACTTCTTCTCCCACAAATCTGCATTCCTCGCCTCACTATATATATATACACACACATCCAACACCAACTCACTTGTCATCAGTTAATCCACTCTCACCTCAAAAACACCTCAACAAATATATAAACTCCTCTGCTCTTTTCAGACAGATTTTCATCTCCAACTTATTACAAGTCTTTTAAGATTAAAAAAAAACCACATCAATTGTTTTTGTTTGTGGGGATCGATGGCGAAGGTGATTAGTATTTGGATGGAGGTTGCACCCTCTCTCATTATATTTCCACATTATAAGCACACAAATCTTCCCAGTCTGGAGACCATAATAGAGGAGGATTCTGATGATGAAGATATTTTTGATGGAGAAAATTGCCAAGGAACCAGCAGCTTCAAAGGGTCTTGAAAGCCCCCCCCCCCCCCCCCCCCCCCCCCCCCCCCCCCCTTAATATTGTTTTAATCAGTGTCTATTTAATGTGGGAGTGAGTTGTGACATGTAGACTTTTTTCAGTATAAATTGTATATCCAACGATACATGTAATGTGTAATGATACCTGAAATGAATATTAATTATCTGTATCACCTGTATTTCTGGATTGAATAAAAGGTTTCTAATTTGCAATTCAATGACACGATTTGAGGGAATGAATTAATTCAATATTTAACGATTTAAGAGCTGGATCTTTGACAAAAAAAATCTTACTATTGATAATCAAATAAAAGAAATAAAATAAAATATTATCATGTAGAATAGAAGCTGGCAACTAGTGTTGCAAAGAGGAGTATAATGAGCATTATTGAGCAGGAGTGAAACCTTTTGTTGAGAAAAATCTGTCTTCAGATAGTAACAGTTCATTTATATATACAAACTCTATCAACTGTTCGTTAAATTCTTCAAATTTTGAAATTCGTATACTTACAAATGTGTAGTCTAATGCATCTCATATTTAAGATATTCTCAACATATCTAATCGTTTTTTTCTATTGAATACAATCAGCAAAAATTATTGTATCATGTATCCGGTTTCTTTTCTAAATAATTTTATAATACCTGCTAAAAGCTATCTAAACTATAGAATACACATTGAAATTATATATGTGCACTTTTTAAAATTGAAAATAATTTGTAGCAGTACACAAATTTCTATGAAAATAATTCATCGATCGGTATCGGGCTATTCTTTTGTAAGATGTGTATTGGGCTATTCTTTTTAAGATGTATATTGGGCTTTAAAGCTAACAAAATTTACTACTCCCTCCGTCGAGTCTTGACACATTTGGGTTCGGCACGGGAATTAAGGAGTTGTAGATTAGTGTTTTAAGTGTGTAATTAGTAAAGTATAAAATTGATAAAGTATGAGAGATAAGGTAATAAAAGTGATAAAGTAAGAGAGAGAATATAATAAAGGTGATAAAGTAGGAGAGAGAAGGTAATAATTATTGCCAAAAAAGGAAACGTGTCAAGATTCGTGGGACGGCCCAAAAAGGAAAACGTGTCAAGACTCGTGGGACGGAGGGAGTATCACTATTCACTAATATGGAACTTTGGATTTAAATAGATAATTATTGAAAGAAAAAAAAATGAAGAAATGCTGGGGAAAAACAAATACATGCGCGTAATCTATACCATATTAAAAAGGGAGTTTCCAATTTGCAACCAATTTCAAATTAATTTCAAAATTGAGTGGCAATTTTGTAGTTATAATAAAATTAAAGGTTTATGTTTAAACTATGTATTTTTCTTTTTATTTTCATTTTCTTTAACTTCTTATTTGTTGTTATATTTCTTTTCCAAAATTGTGAAATTCAATTAATTATAAAATATTTAATATGCATATAAAATTAAAGATCAAGATAAGAGCTTTAATATGATATATTTTATGAAAATATTTGATTTAAAATGTAAAATTTAAATTTGTTTAAATATTAAAGTTTTATAAATTTCTCTCTCCTCTCTCATCTTTTTTGAATAAATTTATTTTTAATTTTTTAACTAATATTTTACTTTTAGTTTTTTTTTTTACTTTTTTTGTGTTTTTCAATATCAAATTTTATAATAGTGAATTCTTTTTTATTTTTTCAATATTCCAATTCAACTATATTCAATTAAAATTAATTTTTTATTATATTTACAAGTATAATAATTGAATTAGTATTAATTTTATATAAATATAAAAATTAAAAATATTTTCCCGTACATTGCACGGGATGCAAATGCTAGTCTTATGTAATCGTTATTTGTTGAGTTGAGTTTAATTCTAAATAAATTTTTAATTAAAATATAAAAAGTAAAGTAAAGAAATCTTGTGTAAGCACGGAAAATCGCCGAGGAGAATAAATCTAATAAACTTGAGACGTCCAAGCTTTTCTTTCACAGGCTGATCATTTGATCCTCTACAGATGAAGATAAAGGATGATGATTGGGTGGAAAACTAAAGAGAACTTAGGAATGTTATGGAATAATGCAAATTTATCTTTCTTATCTTTATTTCTTCATAAGTTTGTTACAAAAGTGGAGGGAGTGTGTTAACATGGGAGAAATTGGGCTTTTTGTAGACTAGTATATCTAAATTTAAGGGCGCAAAATCATTTGAGTAAGAGGATAATTCCATCATTCATGTATAACGTGACCTGACATCATATCTTTAAAGATTTTCTGTAACAAAATTCAGTTGGAAGATTTCGACAAAAAACAAATGAGAATCGACCATGTAGTAGTGCTGATAATAACTATTTTGTCTTATTGTACAGAATCGGCTCCCCCAATTAAAGCATCAGTGTATTTTACTCTTCAGCGTTCTCCACCTTTTCTATATATATTCCAAAATTTCTTATGATTTTCTTTTAAATGTGATCGATAATTCATTGCCAAATATTAATAAACAATCATTTCTTATCTAATTTTCATATGAGCACTTATATTTGGACCTCTCAGAACCTCCTACATATTTTTGGGACTTTTTCTATAAAAAAAAAAAAAGAGGGCTCCTAATTCCGTCCATCACTGTTCCTCGAGGCCAATTGTTTTCCTTTCTTTTCTGGCATTTAGTTTCGAATAAAAAACATGGGAAAATGTTATGTGGTTAGGTTCATCCTTCCAAAGTCGCAGGATAATAGTATTTTACTACCGCCGACCGACCAAATAAGCTACTCCACATCTATAAACGAAAAAGAAAAAGATTACACAATACCACTATCCTCGCGACACGTGGCATTGAACAGCGGCTTTTGGCTGTATTTAGAAAGAGTTGATTGGCTTGTTAAGCGTTTTTAATTAGCGTTTAGCCCAAATGATTGTTTGGGTGATGATGGAATGAGGTGGCGGGAATCTAGTGGTTGGGGTGATGAGGGGCGGTGCTGCTGATGATGACGCTCTCCAATTCCATCTTCTTTTCCCTTTGATAATTTATGGTCGGTTCTCTCACACTACCATTCTGATTTGATATGTCGTCCATTTTTATTTCATTTTCACTTCAATCTGCCTCTTTTCTATACATTTGTTTCTAATGTTTCGTTGATTTAGCGTAGTTATTTTTGAGTTTGCCTCCGCACCATATATTCGGAGTATTTTATTCAAGTTTCATCAATTTGCAGGTGAATAAAAATAAGGTTCAAAAGATATCATTTATTCAAGTTTTATTCATGTATAAGTTGTATTTTTATTTATTTAGATATTTAATCTAATTTATGGAGCATTAGTTTAGTAATTGATTTAAATTTATAGTCTAGTTTATAATATGTATTCAGTTTAGAATGTGTATTTTGTATTTAGAAAAAGAAAATAGCATGAGATGGAAAAAATAAGGTGTATAATTGCCGCAACTCATGTGTTTGGAATTTGATTTTGAGTGAACAGACTAATAAGATGTTTGAGATTATAATATTTGGAGAACTACGCTTTAAGCGTGCCTTGATTTGTACTTCCTTCATTCTGTTTGTAATGTCTCAAAAAAATAGAATATATAAATTAAGAAAATATAAATAAAGTAAATGAAGATAAAATAAATGAAAAAAGAGAGATAGAGAGAGTAGTGAAAAAATAAATAAAGATAAAATAAATGAGGACAAAGATAAAAATAATGGATAAAATAATTTATTTTTTCTTTTTTAAATGGGGACAATATAAATGAAATATTTCAAAAAAAATTGAAACCTTTATAAACGAAACAGAGAGTATTATAAATGCTACAATTATTTATACCTACTAACACAAGACTGACAGTTATTTTGAAAATTCAGTGGCATCAGAAGACGATAAATTTGAACATGGATAAAAAGATTCATTTAAATGCTCATCACATTCTTAAAGTTAGCTAGGTGGGGAAATAGAAGCACAAGTATATTCATGTGACTATGAAAGGGATGAATTAATACAACAAGATCCCGAAGCTTCATCTCAAAAGACACCGCAAAGATAATACACCATCTGACACACGGCACGCTTATTTGTATATTTCAAAAAAATATTTAAGAAATACTTTCTCCCTCCCAACTCTTAATATTTGTATTTTTTTTTTTAATATCTCATATTTTTGTATTTATTTTTATATTTGATAAAAATAAATGAGAGCTTTATTTTATTTTTTTGAAAGATCAAGAAAGAATTTTATTAAAATGAAGGAGTACAAGGGGTACTCTTCCCTTACACGAAGCAAACACTGAAAATTACAAAATAGACGAGAAACAAGCTTTTGGGCAGAGACACCAATCAGAAACTGAGTAGCAAAAGGAGCCCGAAAAGCTTGCACGAAGCCACCTACAAGAATTAATCTTCACACCTTCCACAATCTTGTTGATATCCTGATTACCTTACTTGAAAATGAACTCGTTCCTCGCCTTCCAAATCCTCTAAATAGTGCATTGTCAAATTAAGTTGAATACCTTTTTCTCCATTTTGCCATGTCCCTCCAAAGTGAAGTAGCCAAAGTGGTTGCACAAATCCGGAGATATGATTAGGTCGCTACCCAGCCATGTACACAACAATTTCCAAATTTGAGTGGCAACACGGCACTCAAGCATCAAGTGAAAGGCTGTTTCAAGGCAACCTAAGCAAAAGACGCATGATGTCATCTTTAGAGATTGAGATTTTGAACTTACAGACACAATTCCAAAAATCCAAAAGCTCACGCATTTCGTTAGCATTAAAGACACGCATCCATCAAAAAGACCAAGACCAAGACAGACCATGAACATCCCCCACATCTCTAACTAGCCAAGATTTTTGGGCAGATAATTGATACAACAAAGGGAATTTATCTTTGATACAGACACTCTCATTAACCCACGAATCCTTCCAAAATCTAGCACGACTACCATTTCCAATCAAGAAAGAAAGATTGCTACAAAAAATCTCACCCTCAACCCCATAGAAATGAGACCTTTATTCCACTTATTATAAATTTATACTCCCTCCATCTTATTTGTATTGACCCCTTACTTTTGAACACGGAGATTAAGAAAACATTTATTTATGAGTTAAGTATATGAAGTGTTTTACTTTTGCCACTTAGGAGCCCTTATTTTTGTTATTTTAAGGGAGCCAATACAAATGGAACGAAGAGAGTAATACATTCAATCATTTTATTAAAATCCGTGATACTTCCAATTGAATACTAAAAATTGGGATAGAAGGAATAGTAACGTATCCCATTGAATTAGTTTACTCAATGAATGACAGAACAAGTGAGTTTATCGCTGCAATAACTAATTCAATCCCATAAATATTATAAATTGAACATGTAAATTTGCGGCCCTATATTTTATTACCATTTGAAAACTTAATTGTTATATAATCTAGTATTTATAATAAATTTTCATTTTGTATAAAAAAATATTCGAAGCAGCTGGAAGAGTGGGAGTGAAATAATAAGGCAAAATTACTAAAATGGGGCGGCAAAATTGAATCCAATCAATGATTCCAGCCGCAGTTGGGAGTTCTCCTCCTGGTATAAATAGCCCCCAAACCAAATCCCCATCAAACACACTCACTCATACTCATCATCATCTACAGCTCAACAAAGCACTAATCCCACTCCCAGCAATTTCGACACAGTTGTGAGGTAGACAAATCGAGATGACGAAGGATGTAGAGGTGGGCGGTCACGGTCACGGACACGACTACGGCGCAAAGGACTACCAAGACCCGCCGCCGGCGCCGCTAATCGACATGGAGGAGTTGGGCAAATGGTCACTCTACAGGGCGGCCATCGCCGAATTCATCGCAACCCTCTTGTTCCTCTACGTCACCGTGCTCACCGTCATCGGCTACAAGAGCCAGAGCGCCGCCGACCAGTGCGGCGGCGTCGGCATCCTCGGCATCGCCTGGGCTTTCGGCGGCATGATCTTCGTCCTCGTCTACTGCACCGCCGGCATTTCCGGTGAGCATAATTAAATTCATTCCCTAAATTCCAACATTTCAATTTGGTTTGCAATGCTTATTGATCGATGTCGGGTGCAGGGGGCCACATTAACCCGGCCGTGACATTCGGGCTGCTCCTGGCCCGCAAGGTGTCGCTGGTTCGGGCCTTGCTGTACATTGTGGCGCAGTGCTTGGGAGCCATCTGCGGCTGTGGGCTGGTCAAGGCCTTCCAGAAGACCTACTACGTGCAGTACGGCGGCGGCGCCAACGAGCTCAGCGACGGCTACAGCACCGGCACCGGAGTGGCGGCCGAGATCATCGGCACTTTCGTTCTTGTCTACACCGTCTTCTCCGCCACCGACCCCAAGAGAAATGCCAGAGACTCCCACGTCCCTGTAGGAATTAACATACTCCGATGAATTGAGAATTAATTAATCAAGTATATAGCTAATCCTATTTCCAATCCGTTGTAGGTTTTGGCGCCACTTCCAATTGGATTCGCAGTGTTCATGGTTCACTTGGCCACAATCCCGGTTACCGGCACTGGGATCAACCCGGCCCGGAGCTTCGGCGCCGCCGTGATTTACGGCAAAGATAAGGCATGGGACGACCAGGTACTAGTCAATTCCAATTCTACTTTACTGGGTGGATTTATATTCAATCAATAAAGTGATGTTTTAAGTTTGTTTGATTATACAGTGGATTTTCTGGGTGGGACCGTTGGTGGGAGCAGCCATTGCTGCAATCTACCACCAGTTCGTATTGAGGGCAGGAGCGGTGAAGGCTCTGGGATCATTCCGGAGCTCTTCCTATAACTAAGGACTGCAATATTTAGTGTGTGTGTGCAGTTTGGCACTTATTTTAAAACGTGCCCGAATTTGATGTTGTATTTTTCGTTTGTTTATGGTTTCTCCTCTCCTCTGCTTTAGCACTAAATCTAGTGCTTTATGCATCCAAGTAATAAAGTTTACCATTTCCCCGATTTGTATTTATTTTTCTCAAAAAAATAAATACTGGCTCTAGTCAATGTGGAGTTGGACAAACATGAACAAGATTACAAGGCCAAACATATTACGTATACTACAGAGACTTTTCCCTACTTTTACTTAAATAATTAAACTCAATGCATTGGGTAAGTAGTGTAACTGGAAATAATTTCAGAGTAAATAGTATTGCTTTTTACTTGCCTAAAAAGTATTGATATTTTACTTATCGTGCATATTCATAAATTGCTCTTTTACGTATCGTGAATATTCATAAATTCATATACATTCATGTGCACATTTATATAGACTATAGTCATACATCAGAATATGTATGTTCAATTTCATTGCAAGATTTCTTGGTGTCTGTCACCTTTAAATTTATAACTAGTACATCCACCGGCGCGATACGCGGCAAACATCGAAATTAAATTATTTTTTAAAAAAATAAATATAATCAAAATATAAATAAATGTATATTATTTTTTAAAAAATAAAATAATCCATACAAATTACTCAATGAAGAACCTAAATCTCAAAATATATAATTATTCAACTATTGTATATTCAATAGTTAAATACCACTTAATTACTTTTTAATTAATAAAGAGTATAAATTAATATATAAATTTATCAAAATTAAAAAATAAGTATACATGATAATAAATATTAGTTATATATCAAAATTCAAAAATCATGGCTTTATCTCTTTTTCCGTCTATATATATACTTATTTAAAAGTTCAGCTCATAACCTCTATGCAAAGTGTGCATATTACAATATAAAGCAATCTGAACAAAAAAATAATATTATTATGGAGCTCGTCTCTTAAATTACTCAACATGTAGTAAATCATGGTTTTATCTCTTTCTCCGTTTGCTTTAGCTCTCATCTTCTGCTCTTCATGTTTCTTCAATATATTTTTTCCTCCGCATCCCTATAACCATAATGACTTATATTCATCCTCTTGTATAGATCATATTCATACCTATAGGCTACAGACAAGGATTGTACAATATAAGGGGGAAAAATATCATAGACAAAGTCACTAAGATCACAAATTGATTCAACTGTGAGCCCAAAAAAAATATCTTAAAAAAAAAACTCTAAATTCATAAGCTTAAAAATAGAAACAAAAAAATATAAAAAAATTAGTAATAGAGTATGATCAACATTAGAGATGGATGAAAACGAATAAAAATGAATTTTGACACTTTAAACGATCATAATTTATTCATTTCAAATTTATTTTTTATAACTTTTATATTGAATTAAAATCTATTCAAATTTCGTCAATTTCATCGTCATTCAAATCGCTGTTAAGTCCTATTTTTCTTTATTTATATTAGTTGTAATAGTATATTTTCATTTTCGTTCAAAAATTTGTTTTCATTAAATCTTCTTTCTCTAATTTCTAATCTCTACATTAGTTTCAGAAGCAACAGAAGGGAAAGAAAGATTTTAAAACCAAAATCAAATGCATCAACCAAATTATGTTTTTTTTCTGAAAGAATTCAAACGTACAACAGAGACATACAATTCATTTTTAAGAAATTGAAATGAATGTTGATTGTCAAGTCTCCATGAATAAATGGTAAGTTAACAAATTCAAGATTATTGTAAATCGAATGCAATGTAAGTTGGGGATTGTGTTGGAAGTATTGTTGCCAGACATACAATACTGAAAAACTTGAATATTTGTTTAGTTGAAGTATGAGTCTTCTCATTGTAAATGAACCAAAATGCAGGGTAGATTTTAAAATTTAAAACATCATCCAAAACCACCAAAACCTTGCATATATAGTTCAAAGTCATCTATCCAAAATCTAAAACATATTAGCAAAACCTTGCATATATAGTTCAAAGTCATCTATCCACCAAAATCAAACAACAACAAAAATGATCCACCTGGGACCTGGCAATCTACTTGACCTTTTTCTTTGGCCTCAACTGGTTGTTGGGTCCACACTTGTTCTTCCTTGAGTTGACAGCAAACGAGCATAACATTTGCGGAAAATCATTTTGTTCTGGTATCTTTCCTAGCTAAATCTATAAGAGACGGCTCGATAATTCTATCTCTAAGCATCATAACCAAATGCAGGGTAGATTTTTCTGAATGTTTAATCAGCAAGAATTCGCCCATATAGAGACAATAAAGAGTCTCCAACATTAATATATACATACATACATATATATATATATATATTGATATATTTAAATTTCATATCTTGTGAAACTTTTCAAATACCAACTAAAATGAAAGATTTTTAGAATAACAAAAAAAGTCAATTAACGCAAAGCCAAAATGAGAGACTTTTCAAATTAAAAAAAAAAATCAACTAATTCAAATATTATGTCAGATACTCTTAACGTGAGAAACTTTTTTAGATATCAAGATGGCTCTCAAAATGAGAAACTTTTCATATGCCAAAAAGAAAATGCATGGAAAAGAAGTTTTTGGCGGAAAAATTTGTTGATGACTACTTTCCTTTAGTATAATAATAAATAGATTTGCGGAAACTTTAAGGAATTGGCCACCACATATTGAATACGAGTTTAAATTTTTTTAGGTCATTATATTAGAATAATTTGTAAAATTAGGTAATCTTTTTTTTGAGCTTGCAAAATTATGTCAAATATTTTATATTTTGATGTTTTGGGGTCACATTTGAGTTCAATCGGATTATTCTGAACCACATTTAGGCCCAAATATGACTACAAGTTTGGCCTATAGATGCCGAATTAGTCCAAAATATAGCTTAAAATGCTGAAATTTCAAATAATTAATCTAATTTTGCAACTAAAAAAAATGGTCTACTTTTGCAAACCACCCTAAAGTAGTGGCCACAAAAAAATTGAAACTCTATTGAATACTATATATAATGCTGTATGGAATGGTATAGGAAAAATTTACGATGCCTCATTGCAATGTTATGTAGTTTGAATAGTTGATCTTGATCATGTGATGGAAACATGGAAGTTTGGGATGGCAATGGGTCGGATCTGGACCGGATCTTACTTGGTCCAGATCCAGATCCAGATTTTTTGACTTAGGCCCAGATCCAGTCCAAATTCATTGGATCCAAAAAAATGAGATCCAGGTCCAGATTCATAAGATCCACAGGGTCTCGGGTTCAGACCTGGATCCATATTTTTTGTCTTTTATAATAAATTTATAAATCTTAAATTAGTCCAAAATAAAATTATAATTATTGTCTAGAGTTTCAACAATTATTCAAAATAAATGAATTAACCATATTCTATAAAAATATTATCAAAGTTTAATAACAATAAGAATATAATAATCAAGTAGTACTAAATAACAGTGGAACAATGTGTCTATTTTACATAGAAAAAAGAAAAATAATGTTATCAATAATAATAATAATAATAATAATAATAATAATAATAATAATAATAATAATAATAATAATAATAATAATAATAATAATAATAATAATAATAATAATAATGACAACTAAAATTTAAATTAAGATAAAAGTAAAATATATCTTTAAGTGTGTCTTGACACGTTTGGTGTTTTAAGTGTGTAATTAATAAAGTATAAAATTGATAAAGTAGGAGAGAGAAGGTAATAAAAGTGATAAAGTAGGAGAGATAATATAATAAAGGTGATAAAGTAGGAGAGAGAATGTAATAATTATTATCCAAAAAGGAAACGTGTCAAGACTCGTGGGACGACCCAAAAAGGAAAACGTGTCAAGATTCGTGGGACGGAGGGAGTATATAGATTAGTCATAGATATTAGGTTAGAGTTAAATAAAAATAAATAACATTATATATATTTTTATATATAAATGGATCCATGGACCGGATCTGGGTCTCAGATTTTTTGATCCAGATCAGATCTGGAAATTATAGGAATAACTCAAATCCGGTCCAGATCCATTGGATCCATTTTTTCTAAGGTCCAGATCCTAAAAAAAGGATCTGGACCGGGTCCCGGATCCATTGCCATCCCTAATGGAAGTATTATGTCACATGTTTTGTAAAATTTTGACAATATAGAAAGAAATTGTGTATATCATGTACACAACACTTGCTACAAAATCTATGATGGTGCATCACATCGCAAGAATGGACTCATTGGTTTTACAATAATTTTTCTCATAAAATTGAGAAAAGTAATAGGGGTAATTTTAAACATAGCCTAATATGGTTAGCCCAAATTAAGGTTCGTTCCTTAATGGTCCATTACCCTCATTCGGTCCACTTGTGGCAGTCCATCACATGGATTAAATTATAGCACTAGTTGCTGCATTTTATGAGACAGATTTGGAACCTTAGCTGCCTCATTCATTCTTGTTTCGTTCTCCCTTCTTTCTGCAGAGGTTTGCGCAGCAATGCAGACTGCTGGAGTCCATGGGTTTCCCATGATGTTTTTGTTTTTCTTTTTAATCCAATGTAAGTCTTGCTCTGTACCTCGATTGATGGCTTGTCAGTCTTACTTTTAATGAAAAGAACTTCCTTTTGATCTCAACCTGAAGACAATGACTCTTTGTCCAGGCTCTGATTAATGTTTTACTGTCTTCGCCTTGTTCTATTTTAGAACTGTTTCGTTCTTGACTCTAAGTACAAGTTATTAGGTTCTATTGTTAAGGGGGAACTGTATTCATCCTATTTTAGAACTTGTGCTATGAGTTCAGTCTTTGTTTTGCTTAGAACTGTTGTAAGGTTTTGGCATCATCAAAAAGGGGGAAATTGTTGGGAACCCCATGGAATATCATGTTTTGTTTTGATGATACCAAAATCCTTAGGTTTAATTTGTAATAGACTATAACTGTTTTGAACTCAAGTGTTAGAGTTCGTTTCTAGTTTAGCTTGCGGTTCTGAAGACTGAAGACTGAAGGACGAAGGATTGAAGACTGAAGACTGAAGTTACCAACTGAAGTATCAGTTGAAGAATCAGTTCAGAACTGATTACTTAATGCGTGCCGCGTGGACTCAGCGGACTGATACTAAAGTCAAGTATCAGTTAAACATTCTTCCTCGGACTGAACTTTCAACGTTCAAAGGAAGCCATGTACTCACAAAAGTACAGCCGCATTAAATGCAGAGATCTCAGGATCTTCCTCTCTCTGCATAGGTCATTCATATTTGGTGGCTACTTTATCAGAGACGTCACATCTCCTGCTCTTCAATATAGCCGTTCCCACCAAACAAGGAACCTCGAAGATTGAAGCCTCAGCCCAAATTCAAAATGCTCTCCAACGGAAGAAATCTTAAAGGCGTTCTCCGCTAACGGATCTATTCAAGACCTCTCCTATAAATAGCGTTCGAGGATCACTTCAATCTTCACCGATTCAACGACATAAGCTGAAACTCTGCCAAAATAGTTTCTCAGCCAAAAGCTTAACCTCCCCAAAGCTTGAATCGAAGAAGAGAATTCCAAAGCCAAAATCAGTCACTGCTGATTACACACATTCTCTTAGACCTTAGGCAAACCTCTG